>NC_049201.1:21791020-21896020 GCF_013347855.1 Anguilla anguilla
ACCAGTTTGAACCAGAAGTTTTAATTATGCATCAGAGGAGGAAGTTAGCGATATGCAATTAGCTCTAAATATAGAATGTAATGCACAGAACGGCACCGCAAAAGCGTGTGAAAGATGTGCGACGTGTTAACAATTACACTGCACTTGTTTTAGTCAACACACCCTTTTTTTAAGTGAGGTCATACCTCAAACACTGGAACCTTTCCCCACCTCATATTTAATCAGCTCATCGAGAGAGAGGCTTTTGAGCGTTTCAATATTTGTTCAGCTTAACTCTCTTAGTGCAGAAGTGATATGCAGACAGGAGCAGACAGGAGTAGGCCGAGAGAACACACCGAGGCAATCACGAAGGCAGACATAACGGCTGTCAGTCTTCCGCCGACAGATTCGCACAGTACTTTTATGCTGTCATGGCTGTTTTACGATGGGAGAAGGCGCACTATTCCAGATAGACTCACTCTAACGGTTACTATGACGAGCATCGAATGGAACGTTTGATTTTCGAGCGGGTAACGGAGAACCACCGGAGAACCGAGCCGTTTAAATCCCGCTACTTCCCGCTGCCCGGCCTAATGAAAAACAGGGTCGCTGGCTGACGCGACGTCTGCGAACGCGAAGTCATCTGAAGATAAACTTTTTTTTTTCTGGGGAAACTTATTTTCGTTCGCTTGCAATGTCGACGTCTCGGGCGCGACGACGGAAGCTGCCGCGAGTCTGTTTTGAAAAATGTGCGTTCGACGCAGTCGTTTCAACCGTCACTCGCTAGCTATGAAGGAGTTACCGCGGTGACGAGAGTCCTCCTAGCGCCGTAGCGAGCTAGCGGCCCGGCTACGCGGCGCGTGAACACAGGACTCCCGGGCGGGAGACGAAAGCTTCGGTTCGTTTTGAAGTTAGCTCGTCTCTCTTCTCAAGTAGACGAAGTGCTTAAAGAATATCTGTGCTTGCAAAACTTGGCCCTAGGGGACGGCCGGGCAATTTTCTGCCTTCCTCCTCCGACGTATGAGGGTTTTTTCTTTCTTTCTTTCTTTCTTTGTATTATTTGTTATGTGTCCTCAAGAGGAAGCCATTTGAATAATGTCTTATTCAATCCATATCTTCCATATTTATCTGCGAGCTGGTCCATTAGGGAGCGTCTGCTTTTTCCGAGGATTGATCCGCGCCTTGTTGGTTTGATTACTGTCACTCTCAGGCGCTTTCTGGTCGGCCGCTAAGCCATCGCTGCCGTTCCTTTAAGTTCATATCCTGCAGGGCTTTAATGGGTTCCGCGAAATCCGCTTTGCCAAATGCGCGGTGGGACACTTCCCCAGCGTTAAGGGGGCCGCGTCAAATAAAATCTGATTTGATTTGATTTTACCCGCCGCCGCTTAACGCGGATCGCTGCCCGCCGGTGGGTCGTTGGAACCAGGGGTCGAGGCGTGCCCTGAGCCACACACGGGGGCAAAAACACGCGTAGACCGCCTTCCATAAGCATTTACTCTTAAGCAAACAAACACTTGCACTGGCTATAGCCCTCACAAGCTCTCATTGCACCATTACAAAAAGAGTAGTTCCACAGTCTGGCACATTTGAGGCGAACTTTTTGTCGAGTATGTCAAAGACAGTGCATTCATTTGTTTGGTGGAGGGATTGGAAAGTTTGCGACCCCCTGCTGTAAGCGCGACCCCCTTCCCTGTCACCGGTATGGAGTTTGGGTCCAGACCCTGAGAGGCCAGAGGCTGCGGAGTCGGGTTCCTCTGCAGCAGGCGAGACTCCACACAGCCCCGCTGCAACCCTGCGGCTCAAAATTTACCGTGCGGGACGGAGGGAGAGGGGCAGCGAGAGCGCCGTTCATAAATTAAGGCCGGCCCCTGCACTGCGCTGCGCTGCACTGCGCTGCGCCCCACACGCTGCTGTAATGCTCTCAGATCGGCCGGCGCAATGCTCATCCGCAGGGAGTTTATATATATATAGGAAGCGTCCTTTTTTTCCCCAGCCCCGCGTGTAGGCTAATTTACTGGCTTTCCATTTCGCACGTCACAGTTGAAACGCAGGCTGCGGTTGTTCTGCCTCCCTCCCTCCCCCCCTCTCCTTTCCCTGCATTAGCTCCAGATCAATTTGAATCCTATTTGCCTACCGGGAACAGTGAATGATTTATCGCCCCCGACGACGGCGGCGGCGGCCCTTCGGGACGTCCTTTGCCGCCCTCGTTCCGCGGCGCGGTTCCGGATAGCCCACACGCGGTGCCCGTACCCGCCTGGAACCGCGGCGTGAGGGCGCGCGACAGAACGGCTAAGAAGCCCCGGCGTTCGCCGTTAGCCGTTAGCCGCGCGTTTCGTGTTAAGCGGGCGTTTAGTCTGAATACATGCCCCACCCCCCCCCCCCCGCCACCCACTGTATCTGAAATCAAGATGGTTCATAGGGGAAATGGTCCAAGGGAAATGCCCGTGCTGTGAATCGCCGTCTTTGTGCTGTTCATGTCCTGCTGTATTAGCAAACACAATAGAGAGATTTAAAAGAAGGGAGAAGAAAAAAACACATTTCCACCACCCCCTCGTTGGGTTTTGTGGTTGTTTCTCTTTGAGCCTGTAGAACATCTCACCTGAGAGAAGAGCTGTGCGTCGCTTATCAGCGTTGGCTTAACAGGCTTAAACCACCGAGAGCAGAATTAGCCCTGAGGCTGGGGAAATGTCTTAAGAAAGGGCTTTTAGCTTTCTCAGTCCGCTCCTTAATCTGAGCACAGAGTACAGGACGGCTCATACTGCAGTGCGTTTCTATAGAACCGCAAGCTTTTAAAATATTAGCCTGTTTTGTTAAAACGTGGGTTGCAGTTCTTTTGTAGTGTTGTTCCTTTTCATGGTTTTGCACTTGTTATTGGAGGCTTTGTTATTGTCATAGTTTACCTTTATATTAGTAATGCTATCTTCTTGATAATCATTCCTGTTATAGGAATGTTATCGTCGGTATTGTTGATGCCATTGTTATTGTCTGTTGTTGTTGTTGTTGTTGTAGTTGTTGGTGGTGCTGTCACTGTTGTCATTGTCCCTGTTATCGTAATGTTTGTATCCTGAGTTTTCTTATCGTACTAGTTCTTATTTTCAGCGTTATTGTGCTCTGGGATGCGGATTACCAACACTTATTTCTCAGCCTAGATATTCTCGGCTGGCAATATTAAAAACTTGCACAAAGACTTCAGACACAAAATAAGTTAAAATGAGATTTTCATGAAAGAGCACGTTCTGAAATATTAATGCGTTGTGCGATTGCCCATTGGAAGTTAATAGGACATAATTTCCTAATGCTGTTTAGTCCAGAGGATTCTCGCTTGAACAGTAGCTTCAAATCCTTTGCCGTAATGAGTTGCCCGATATCCTTATGAAAATGGTGAGTTTAGAAACTGTTTTGTAAATGTAAGAATTAGGCCTACCACCTAAAATGTTTGGGACGTTATTTCTAAATGTGTCTTGGGCCAGAGCTTTTGAGCCTGCCTTACAAAACCAGGCTCAGGAACGTGGGATTTTTATGAAGATGCTGTGTTGAGGAATGTAGAGTATCTAATGGCAATATACAGTATAATTAACTATATCAACTAAATATGCTATGCTCTCATAGTTGGGGGTTCCACCAGGGATTTTGGGCCCCATGAAAAGATCTCGTATTGGGCCCCACCACCCCCTGGCCACCACATCCCTCCCCCCTTTGTGGCACCCCTGCTCACAGCACTAGCCTTGCTTGTGAGGGCGCTCAGTATCGCCGAGTCCTGCTCATGCGATTGGCCTTGCAAACGACAGGCTGTTCTGTCCAAAACTGTGTCCAAAGCCAACTTGTCCATATACATGACTCCCACCCCTCTCACCCCCTGTACCCCAGCCTTTATAGTTAATTACACTGAATAGATTTCCGCAGTCCTAATTCACGGTCCTGTCTAGTGTGATCAATTATGAAAATTGCCATGCACCCAGCTATTGCTCGTTTGCTGGCTGTATGACAGTTCTGCGCACGCAGGACCGTACCAGAGCGAGGCCAAGCTGCTGGGGACGGGAACACGTGAACCCGGTTGCCTTTACGGTCCGGTCCGCCCGAGGCGTCGACAGCCGAGCGCCTGTCGCGCGGCAACGCGGGGACGAACTGGCGAACCCGGGCGGATCAGAACGCAGCCCGACTCGCGCGGCGGGGAAAAACCGCGGGAGAGAGAGAGAGAGAGCGCACCGCACTGCTCCTCTCCGCCGCCGCTTTGAATGCAGCACCGCCGCCTGCTTTGCCCGTCGCCATGGAGACGGCGTGACGGGCGCCGGCCTCGCGGTCGTCCGCGGGTTTCGGGTGTCTGCTCGGCCGCCCGAGACTACCCCCCCGACGAGCGCGAGGCAGGCGCGGCCGGTTATCGATCTCGCCGTCGCATCGATCGCTTCGACGCGAACGACGAGCGAGAAAGAAGCGTCGTTGAAACCTCAGCTCCCAGTGTTTCATTAAACCCCCCCCCCCCCCCGCCCTGTAATGAATTGCAGTCTGAAAGTGGGGGGAAGTGGCGGTTTCAAACCCAGCGGATGATTAAATGGTTTGATGGCAGCGCTTTTGGAAAATGTTTGTTATTGTTCTCGTAGCACTCAGAGTAATTCGAACAGGCGTCGGTTGCATAAAACTATTTAAAACGGATTTTAATGGTTAGATCAATCCGACTCTGCTTGTAAGTCTGGTCTTAGTGCGTGACTTCCCTTAAAACGCTGGTCCCTGAAGTTAGCTTCTTTATTCTCTGGTTAACTTTGACCTGAAGACGCTTTGAAATCTAACCCGCATTTCATCTTATGGTTAATTGATGGCTCAAATTTTCTTTTAACTGATTTTTGTAAAAAAATATCCAGCTTCATATCCATATTCATTTAATTCATAATAAAAAAAATGAATAATCTAAAATCAAACATGAATCTTAATGGTTGTACTTGTCATTTTCCCTGTCATATCTTCAGCCTGCCTTTCTGCTGTGTCCCTCTGTTGTAACTGTAGAGGCTGACTGGTCCGTGCACGAACCCTTAGCCTGCTGTGCTCACCGATTTCCTGGGGTAACCGCGTTCTCTTGTTTGCCGGCACAGGCTATAAAATGAGTTGCTCTTGAAAGCATTAGAACACAGATCGATCGCTTGTTACTGTTGGCCTTTTGTTTTGCTAATCACATGGTTTCACTTTCTCAGTTTCACCTTCAAACTGTGAGGTGATTTTAGAATGCTGTGGAATGTTACTGTGAAGTGACTATAGCATGCTGCAGTACATGATTTTGTGGTGATTTTATCATGCCGTAGAATGTTATCATAAGGTGACTTTAGCAATCTAAAGTAAGTGATTTTGAAGTGATTTTAATATGCTATAGTATATGATTGTGAGGTGATCTTAGAATGCTGCAGTATATGATTGTGAGGTAACTTTTGCATGCTGCAGTATGTGATTGTGAGGTGACTTTAGCATGCTGCAGTATGTGATTGTGAGGTGACTTTAGCATGCTACAGTTGTGATTGTAAAGTGACTTTAGCATGCTGCAGTATGTGATTGTGAGGCGATTGTAGCATGCTACAGTATGTCATTGTGAGGCGATTGTAGCATGCTGCAGTATGTGATTGTAAAGTGACTTTAGCATGCTGCAGTATGTGATTGTAAAGTGACTTTAGCATGCTGCAGTATGTGATTGTAAGGTGACTTTAGCATGCTGCAGTATGTGATTGTAAGGTGACTTTAGCATGCTGCAGTATGTGATTGTAAAGTGACTTTAGCATGCTGCAGTATGTGATTGTAAAGTGACTTTAGCATGCTGCAGTATGTGATTGTAAAGTGACTTTAGCATGCTGCAGTATGTGATTGTAAAGTGACTTTAGCATGCTGCAGTATGTGATTGTGAGGCGATTGTAGCATGCTACAGTATATGATTGTGAGGTGACTTTAGCATGCTATAGTATGTGAATGTAAAGTGACTTTAGCATGCTGCAGTATGTGATTGTAAAGTGACTTTAGCATGCTGCAGTATGTGATTGTAAAGTGACTTTAGCATGCTGCAGTATGTGATTGTAAAGTGACTTTAGCATGCTGCAGTATGTGATTGTAA
The DNA here is from genome assembly GCF_013347855.1 of Anguilla anguilla. Taxonomy (NCBI): domain Eukaryota; kingdom Metazoa; phylum Chordata; class Actinopteri; order Anguilliformes; family Anguillidae; genus Anguilla; species Anguilla anguilla. The sequence goes on from NC_049201.1 coordinate 21,797,085, forward strand.
AGTGACTTTAGCATGCTGCAGTATGTGATTGTAAGGTGACTTTAGCATGCTGCAGTATGTGATTGTAAAGTGACTTTAGCATGCTGCAGTATGTGATTGTGAGGTGACTTTAGCATGCTGCAGTATGTGATTGTAAAGTGACTAGCATGCTGCAGTATGTGATTGTGAGGTGACTTTAGCATGCTGCAGTATGTGATTGTAAAGTGACTTTAGCATGCTGCAGTATGTGATTGTAAAGTGACTTTAGCATGCTGCAGTATGTGATTGTGAGGTGACTTTAGCATGCTGCAGTATGTGATTGTAAAGTGACTAGCATGCTGCAGTATGTGATTGTGAGGTGACTTTAGCATGCTACAGTATGTGATTGTAAAGTGACTTTAGCATGCTGCAGTATGTGATTGTGAGGCGATTGTAGCATGCTACAGTATGTCATTGTCAGGTGACTTTAGCATGCTGCAGTATGTCATTGTGAGGCGATTGTAGCGTGCTACAGTATGTCATTGTGAGGCGATTGTAGCGTGCTGCAGTACGTGCTTTTGAGCTGGCTTTAACAGGCTATTGTGTACGGGCGCGCTGAGGTGCTAGCAGTCTTTAGTTTATTAGACGGACAGCTGCTCCGTTTCGTTCCAGCGTCCCCAGTGTCTGCTCACTGCTCTTTAGTGCTCTGAGAAGTGAGTGCCTGATGCGCTCTGACAGTGACTAAATGTGAGGGTCATCGGGTTCGGGCGCCGGTCGTTCCTGCGCGTGCGGTTCCGTCCGGACCCCGCCATACATGCTTGCCTGCTGCCGGGACGCTGCCGGCGCACGCAGAACGGCGGCCAAGGTCATCTCCGATTTTGACATCATTTCCTTCAGGCCCAGAAGCCTGTTTGGAGCGGAACGGACGTGTATATCTGCAGAGCTCGTCTGTGGTTTGGTGCAGTCTATTTACTGTCAGGCGTCGTGCTTTGACAGAATTTGTAAAGTGGTTCAGTTTGGATGGCGTGCTGCTTTTGTCTTGAAATCGCCATTATCTACTCAGTCGTGGTGATGGCTTGTCAAGCCTTCTTCTGGCAATGCCCTGGATTAGCTTGTGTTTTGGACAGAAAAGATTCTATTTGGAAGACATGCTGATATGCCTGCAGAAAAAGCTTAGAGACTCATTCCCCCAAGTCCATTTGCTCCAGAATTTCTACTCCCACTCAAGGTTATAACTCTTGGATGCATACAGCACCAGAATATGACTTTGATTTGTGAAGGACACAACATTCCAGTTTGTCCTAATACAGTGGCCTGGCCTGCCAAACCTTAAAAGCATTCGTTTTCATTCTTGCACAAACCGTGGTCAGGATTGATTGCTTTTCATTTCCAGACTTTTTTATTCAGTTCACACTGCACTGTGGACAAGAGCAAGAGGACATATCCAATTTCACGCATTTTATAACATCTGCATCCCCTCAGTTGATTTGACCTCAATTGGGCAATGGGGACTATGCACTATTTTAATGTGTGGATCTGTAACTTGAGTTATGAATTTAACTTATTGGTTCAGTTATAGCGTGAGCTCTGATGGAATGTCGGTGCACTGCCTGTTATTAAAAGCGTGACTGAGGCTGGCTTTGGGGTCGGCCATGTGATGTGTAACACGCTTCCTGTTGGCCGTGAGGACGGAAGCGGGTTTTGTGGTTGCCGGGAAGGGAGACGTTTTGGTGCAGTGATCACGCTAGCCTGCGGAGTGCTGCGTCTTTGGAACGCAGGACATTTCAGGGGCGACATAGCTCAGGAGGTAAGACCGATTGTCTGGCAGTCGGAGGGTTGCCGGTTCAAACCCTGCCCTGGGCATGTTGAAGTGTCCTTGAGCAAGACACCTAACCCCTAACCCCTAACTGCTCTGGCGAATGAGAGGCATCAATTGTAAAGCGCTTTGGATAAAAGCGCTATATAAATGCAGTCCATTTACCATTTACCATTTCAAAATTCACGTTTTGTACTAGCTCACTCGTGTTATGATAAAAATAGCTATTTATGCCAGCTGGCAATTAGCTATATGCCATCTCGCAATAATAACACATAATGTATGTTGTTTATAATTTTATTATGACACTTTTAACAGAAGCTCTAAGTAATGTTTTGACATTCTGCTCACAACAAATCTTTGCCACTGAGGCTAATAATATTAACACTAGGAGTGAGTTTAATTTTAATTTGCTCATGTTGAGCAAGGTAGCTAGAGCGTGACACCTCATTTTTGAAATCATTAAAATTAAGTGCTTTCTCTTTGAATCTTGCAATTTTACCCTTGGCTGTGCAAATATTGTATTCAGTGAATTACACAAATTTCAGAAACTTCAAGACGATCGGCCCAAAGATGTGGATATTTTGTTGTGGTTCGAGTCTGCGTCGTTGCCCATTGTGATCTTAAAAAATAATTAAATAAATAATTGACCTTGGAATATCTGCATTTATATGATGGTTTTTTTTCCTGCATTTTTGGCACATGAGAAATGCGGAAATCCTAGGTGGCCTCCCAACACCACAGGAGATGAAATGACCAGAACGAAGAGATGTAGCCTAATAGTGGTGTTACAGTGCCTCACGGGAGCATTACAGTGATGCTGTAACGTTGCAGGAACGCGGTGCGGTAGTTCCATGGCTGCAAACCTGCAGCTTTCTGGCCTGTTTTCTGTGCATGGTTCTGTCGGATTAGCTATTTTACGTTGGTTTGACACGGTACAAACTCCGCAGACTGAGGGCTTTGTTTAAGGACCACCCCGCATTTAGGCGCTCCATCTTTCAGTGCTTTAATTTTTCCCTCCTCTCCATGTCGAGATTGGTATCTTTTTTTTAAATATTAGCATCTCTGCCCGACGGAACGCGCTGATTGCATCTGCTAGCCGAGCCCCGCCGGCCATATTCGGGAGAGCCTCTTTGATGGATGGGCTGGAGTTCTCTCCCCTCACCTCCCCGATTCGCCTGGCAGCGGCTGTTTTCAATCATCTCGCTTTCCACCGGGCTCCTTATTTTGAAAAAAAAAAAAAAAACAAAACATTTTAATTTACTTGCTATCTGAAACATTCACTTTGAAAATCGCCACCGCGGAGAAGCTCGCGCGAAGCTGTTCTTTAGCGGGGGCGGCTCGTCCGAAGGAAGCGTCCGGACGCCCCCGAGGCCGCCGCCGCCGCCGCCGCGCGCTGCCCTGTCGTCCGTTAAACGCGCTCCGCGCCGCACCAGCTGTCCGCGCCCGTGTGACCGTGCGGCGCGCACGTATGTGCGGTCCCTTCCCCTCCCCCTCCCCCACCCCCAGCACTCCGACATAGCCCACGGTAGAGAGAGAGGGACAGAGAGAGCCGGTGTGAGTGTGACAGAGAGAGAGAGAGAGAGAGAGAATGGGCTTCATGGCTGTTTGCTCATTGATTGTGATTGCTCGTTTAGCTGCAGCATTCCTCAGCCCTCAATTAGGGCATGCCGGTTTGTGTCCTCCAGAACCGAGCGCCAGTGCGTTCGGTAGGGACTGAACATTTCAGATAATATTTCCAAATAATGTGCTTTGTGTAATCACAAGTGCCTTCTATTTTATAGGCATGCTGCAACCTATTTTTTTTAGTCTTTAAAAAAAACTGTAAAAATCAAAAATGATCTTTAGGAAAGCTGGACCGTAGATTCCCGCCTGCCAGCATAGCCCTCAACCCCCCACTCCCGAAGTAGCATCCTGTAATTCTGGTTTCACGCACAGAAGAAGCGCTTAGGATGTTTTACACAGCAAGAGAGACATTTAGGGTCTCATTGAACAAACCAAATGGTAGCGCGGCTAACTTATACAACCCAACCAGCAGCACTTAGAGACTTGTGGCGGCAATGCCGTTTAACGGCGGTGTGACTTCGCTTGTAAACGGAAGATTTAATCTTCGATTCCCAGCTGAGGACTTACTGTATAACTTACGAGCAAGATGCCCCAACCTAGATTCCCTTGGTAAAAGTCCAGCTGCAGAAATGTATGCGTATGCATGCACAGGAAGATATAGATTTTCTTAGCAGATGTCTGCCCCCCAGAGTATCCTAAGCTTCTTATATTTTTTTACGCACTACCCTGTTTTGTATAGCTGATTAAGGTGCAAGTCCTCGTGCCCCAGGGGTACAGCAGGAGCAGTTAACACCCGGGACTCGAACCTGTAGCTTTTTGGACACGCGCCTATTCCGCCGCCACCTTCACCCGCGCTCCTCAAACGAGCGGGTTCCGCGTTCTCGTTCCTTTCGAGCCTCCCGCCGTCGCCGGAGTCGTCCCCGCGGTCGTTTCCTACGTGGGCGAAATCGGGGGGCGAAAACGGGCGCGTGCTTTCGCTTAGCGCCGTCTGCGCCCCCCCCCCCCCCCGTACCCTTCAGCTTGCCTTTGCAGATCCCCCGACACGCCGAGCGTACCTCTGACTACGAATGGCGTTGGTGCCGCCACTGTACCGTGCAGCATACGGTAAGCGCATTCTGAAGACGAACGGCCCGGAGTTATTTACCCGTAGTGTTTTAAGTGTTTACGGGCATTAAATTACCTGTGTTGGGAAAATGGACCGAAGAGCCTTTTTTTTCCAGCAGTTGGTGACATTGTGCTCAGGGAAAGTGCATCACCGAGCCTCCCCACAATGCCCTGCGGTCCGTGCTGTATTTCGAGACGGGGCCACGTTACCGTTTTAGCATTCCAGTCACCCTCGGGGGTTACTCGACTCCTGGAAGGACGATGATTGCCAGGCCTCGGTCCCGCCAGAAGAAGCTAGCCGGCGTAGCCAGCAGCGCCCGGCACGTCAGCCCCCCAGCCTTGTTTGAAAGCGCATCGGTCAGGACGAACTCCCGTTGGACCGAGCTCGTGATTGCTCTCATTAGAAGGAAAACTTCCAGCGTTTTGCATCGGGCTGAGCTGCACATTCGCCAATTCGAGTGCTCGGTTTTAAACAGAAACCGTTTTATTTTTGATTATTTTTGGCCGCAGACGTTCACATCATCAAATATCTTTTCGCGCGTAAGAACCAGAGGACACTCCGTGTCACAGGAGACGCAGGCATTCTCGTGTTTGTAATCATGTTCTATTAGGCAGGGATGTGTTAATATTTGATCTTATTACCCTGAGTGCTAATCCCTCTTTGGATCTCTTTGTGCCGATTATTGTGTTAGCCGTAATGCTACACTAATGAAAATTGTGCAAATCCGTGAATGCATAAAAAGTTATTGCTTATCAAAAGTTGACTGGTTTTTCAGAGCCTAGGCCTGGAGTAATATTTCAGTGTAATTACTGCTGCATAAATCTGTTTTGGATTTGACTGGGATTTAGAGAACTGAAGAGCTCAGCTGTGTGTGTGTGTGTGTGTGTGTGTGTGTGTGTGTAGAGCGAGAGACTGAGTGAGAATTGCTCAGAAGCCCTGAATCTATTTTATTTTTAAAAACATGGTCATTTCAAGGTCTCTCTCACCTTCTCACAACCAAGGTTTTTCTTTAACGTCTGTTTTGTACATTCTTACTTTTGCTGGGGCATTTAGAGCATCACTTCTGTAAGTGATGTACAAAAGCGCCATTCATTCATGCAAAACTGATTTATCTTTTCTGTCCTCATACGAATAGCATTGTTAAAATGATAAACGATAACCAATAACACACTACAACTGAGCCTTTTACACACAGATATTGGTGTGAAAGACTGTTGAATGAGTGTCAGAGTAGACCTCTGTGTTCTTTTCCCTGTGCTGGGTGCGACAAGAACGAAGAAGCTCCTTGCCCAGAAATCTGGATCTCCATCTTAGACACCTCGTCCGTCTTAGATCCTGTCTCGCATAAGGTTCCCATTTTTACGCAAAGCCATTACAACGCCATTTTTTGTAGAAGTCTTCATTTTCTTTCAAGCTCAGTGGAATCTTTCATTCACAAAGTGACTCCCCGTATTTTCTTTTTTAAAACGTATTGTAATAAAGAGATTCTATCAAGTAAGATCTAACTTCTAAACCAGGATGATAATGGCGTTCGTTTCCAAAGTGCGTTTCAGTTTATTTGTTACATGTGTCCCTGGGGATTCCTGAAACATCAATCAAGTACCTCAAACACACCTTTGGGACTACAGAGGCAGGAACTGCGGTGTGCTTCTCGTAGCATTTCGGAGGACGTGGGCGGATTTGGGCTCATTAGTCTGATTGGGAGTTCGGTTTGTATCTGTTCATGCGGCACTTAATAAAGCCAATGAAAGAAGTTACCTAGCTAGCGTGTAGCTACCAGTTCGCTGCTTCTAGGTGTGAATGGAGAACTAAAACGGTTATTTGGTGCAGTATCTCCCGTCACATCTTACCCCACGAGGCAGACCGCTCTGCGGTGGCAGGCGGCGTCCCTCCCCCCAGCCAATCGGCAAGCTTCCTGTTTTGCGCCGCGAACGGCCTCAATGAAGCGTTCAGTCCCCTCCCGAAACTGCACCCCGCGGACACGGATGGGAGTGAATTTATGGACTCCTGTTTTCAGAGGGGGGGGGACCCTTTGGGCCCGGGCCTTTGAGAAGGCTGTACAGCTGGGGAAGAAGGGTGAAAGGAGGCCGCCCCCCCCCGCCACCCCCCCTCCCTCCACTGCCGTATATTACCACAGCTGGCATCGGGAGATGGGTTGTGGCGCTGTATTCCGCCACCTGGCCACCCCGTCGGCCGACTGGTTGAGCGTGCCCACTTCCTGCTCGTCGCCCGCGTGCCCCTCCCCCCTCCTCTTCCTCCCCTCCCCGCCGCGTCCCCCCCCCTTGACACAGGGGATCTGTGTCCAGACTGACTCGCCCGACCAGTCAACCTGTGCAAACATCCATCAATTATGCATGCGGCTTTTATCCTTTTACACCGTCACCGGCCTCTCCCGTCTGTAGAAGAGGCCCCTGGCCCCAGGGCAGCCGCTGGGGGGGGGGGGGGGGGGGGGGGCTCGTCAGACCTTTACCCACGTCTCGTCGCGTTAAAGAGACCGTCTGGGGAAAAGCGCGGACCGGCGAAGTGTCGCGGTCCGTTCCCGGGAGACGGAAAGAGCCGGACTGCTGGGGGGCGCGGCCGGGTAATAAGCCGTCGCCGCGGGCGGGGTGCGCGCCGTCTGCGCGCGCCTGGTTCCGCTTCAGCGCCGGTGGGGCCTCCTTATGGGCCCTCACCGCTGCGCCAGCCCCCCCCTCAACACACACACCCCCCCCAGTCAGACTCAGCTGTCAGAGTAAGCCCCCTCCCACCCAGCCCGTCAGCGCCTATTAGCGATGGTGATCCTGCGCTCTTCCCCTACGCCGCCTCCGTGCACTTCATTTTCATCCTTAATTAAATCGTTATTTTTTATTCTTCTTACAACTCAATTGTATCAATTAAGCTTAATTAGTCGGGTTGACCATCTGTTCGCGGGAACCATAGAGGCCGGCCCCTTTTGCAGGACTGTCCTAAACGCTGCTGCTGCTGCTGCTGCTGCTGCTGCTGCTGCGGACCGGTTTTAATGAACTCTGAAGCCTTGTCAAGGGCCAGATGATTAAATTTAGAGGAACCGTTTTGGCTTCTCCAACTGAAAGCTCTCTTCTCTTTGCAGTGCCTCAGTTTCTCATTTAACCAGCTGTGTCAGTATATGCTGGTGCGTTCTGCCCTGTGAAAGCACAGCGATACCGTGGGGGTTTCGGGGTATTGGGGTACTCAGTGTCTAAGCACACTGCCTTTAAGACTAATCTTGGAAAACCCTGAGGATGACTTGGAAAAACCACTCTTATTTAACACTGCTCACATAAGCAGTAGCTAGCCGTTAGAATTGGCTTCTTTACTGTCGTGAATTGAGTTGGAAGTTAATTTCATTGCGGAGTTGTGATTGTGCCCGCAACTCCCAAAATCCCGCCGCACCCACGGCATTGAAAATCAATCAGGATTTAATATACGGGGTGCACCCCCCTAACGCTTTCGGGTAATGTCCAAATTGAATCCCTTAAAGTGAGCCTTTGCATTCGGTTTCTGGAGTAATCCATCAGAATTTGGTCGTCGTCGCGGATGGCTAGTCTGCGTGTTTTTCTGAAGAAAGGAAACGTATTCAATAAAAGACGAACCTTAAGGCTTCCGGTGCAAGGCCTGAGCTGTCCTCCCGTTTGGCTTGTGTGGGGAGGGAGAGAGAGAAGAGGGAGGGAGAGAGAGAGAGAAGAGGGGGAGAGTGGCCCTTTTTGTCCTGGGGGGGCCTGGGGGATGTCAGCGAAGTGGAACAGCACTCTTAGCACTGCCGAGGACACGCGACGCACTCACACACTCAGACACACACACACACACACACACACACACAAACACACACACGCACACACACACAAACCCACACGCACACACACACACACAAACCCACACGCACACGCGCGCGCGCGCGCACAGTCTTTCGGTGCACACAATGGCGCACGCAACCTCTGCTGACGAGCCGGGCAGCCCCTCCGCTGCAGATTACGCAACAGCCTTATTTTGAAGAGGAGGGGAGAGCTATTTTTAAACGCGCCCCATCTGCTCATTATAAATGAGAAATGAGCAGCGGGCAGCGGCTCGCATCCTTCAGAGGACGGGCGTCCTGAGAGACGGGCGCCGCGCCCGCCGCGGAGCCCCTCAGCCCACCCTCAGCGGCGCGGCGCTCGGCAACAACCGCCGTTTGATCCGCGAAGAAAACAGTCGGTTTGGTAGCTCTCGGTTCTTCTGCTAGCGCCCCTGCGCTTCCTAACGCGGCCATTAAAATCAAACGTTTTCCCTGCGCCGTCGTCTTCCCGGTGTTGTAACGCGACCCCCCCCCCTCCCCCCCCACGAACGTTGTGCCTTTTCCCGTGCCTCAACCCGCCGACTCTCTCTGCGAACGCGGAGCGTCCTCCCCGCGCTAACAAAGTATCCCCCCCCACGCGCGCTAACGAAGCGCTAGTCCGCGCCACCGCGGCACCGCGGCACCAGGGGTACCACTGGGCTGCAGGGCCCTGATAAGCCCGAGCACGACGGCCCTCGCCGTCTCCCCCCTCCCCCCCCCATGCTAAATCCTGCCCAGCGCCAGGGGAGATTCCCCCGCCCCCCCGCCAGCACGCCGCGCTACCCTGCGATAACGCTCCGCTTTGTCAGAGGAAATGCCAGCGTGGCTCGTCTTGGGCTACCTTTTATAACTCTGCTCATTGGACTTTGTGTGTTCAGCAGCGCGCCTCGGACCTTTCATCTGACAGCTTCCTGGTCCGACCCGGTCTTTTCATCTACACAAACACCGACTTGTGTTGTCGTTCGCTTTCTTTGAGCGCTCTGGTCAAATATTGAAATTAGGCGCGTTTTATGTTTTGTGTGCGTCGAGTGCTCGCGTGCAGAACTGTGCGTTCTGAGCCGTGTTCTAGAGGGTGTTTCTTCGTTCGCGCGTCGTAAATTTTCAGAGGTTTGGATGGAAAAAAAATTAGCATACATTGACAGTAATTAGCATTTTTGTGTTTACTCTAATCAGAAGGTCTTACCGTTCGTAAGTAGCTCATGTGATCAGCCGAGTCCTCATCTAGCAAGCGGTGGCTCGGAATGCTGAATCTCACCTGTAATTTTGATGCACATCGTAAGCGGCTGCTCAAATGTCATTTTTGATTGGTGGTTTCCTTTAAGCACAACTGACGAATGATTTACCTCACTCTTGCTATTTATGGTTATACATTGCTGATATTGTACAGAGTGCCAGATGAGAGGTGCAATTCAAATTTTCAGGTTATAATGACTCGTTCTTAAACTACTTTCAGGAGATTTGTTATCTGTGGCCCTATTAGGTCTATTATATTACGGGTAGGGAAATGCATTTTATATCTATCTCTGCGTGTGCTATTTCTGTACGCTTACATACCATACATTTCTTTCACTGGTTTTGTTGTATTAAAACAGTTGGGAGATAGCCTGCTCTTGCTTAATCAGGAAATGGCTCGAGCCCATTTGTGACATCCGTCCCTGGTTTCCTGTAGAGGACCAGTAAAGTCACATGAGGATACTGCATGGCTGGTTAACCAGTTTCCCCCTCTCCCTCCCTCCACTGCTTTTCTGTATTGGCCAATATGGAATGACCAATCGCAAGAGCGGGTGCAGGCAGACTGTGGTTGCCCAGCTGACCATAGAGGTTCCCGTTTCGTGTTGCGTCTGGGGAAAATAACCAGCAGACTGAAACCAGTCCTCCTGTATGACACTATAGCCAAATGCATGCAGCCCCAGCTGACACTAGAACAGTCAGGATTTGATTCCAGGCCACGAGATGCAACTCTGCACAAAGAGTGAGCACTTCCTTTATCTGTATGTGCTGTTACTGCACTCACCTAAGATTAAACTTTCCAGTCCTGTATCAACCTCCTCAGCCATCCCTGGGAAACGCCTGTCCACCACCGCATCTATGGACGGTTGTTTTTTGATGCATTGTCTGTCACACGATGGCATGGGTTTCTTCAGGATGAAGATCGGTTACGGCAGGGCGCAGTGAGGGCGAAGTTTCAGCGGACATTTCGTTTTGCCAGTTTGTCCACCTCCCCTCTGCGTGAGCGTGTGATTTATGGGCTGCAATGCCTGTTGGGAAGGGTAATTATTAATGTGCAAAAGCGGAGAGAGTAGGGGGAGAGGATTGATGACACGGCTGGAGGAGATTTTTGTCCTCCCAATGTCCTGCACAGTAAGACCTCCAGAACTCTGGGGGGCGCTGTGGCCTGGTGAGAATGGAAGACTGATGAGGAGGATGGCTGGATGATAGATCTCATTTGACTATCTGAATATTTCACCCAGGAAATTGCTGATTAATACCACCTGGTGTTTATTTACAAAATAAATGAAGATTTGTATTCATGAAGCAAAATATCTCTGTGTATTATCTCAAAGTGTGACTTTATACGAATCACAGAAAGAGATTGAACTTGATGAGGTAGAAACAAGGTTTGACTATTTGCATAATCAATTTTGGGAGCCATAGAACATCAAATAAATTGAAATGCCAGCCCTTAATGGATGTGCATTTCAATTGGAAGTAGTCAGGGCTTCAGAGTGGTGATAAACAGTGCTGGACTCGGGTCAGGACGGGTTTGTGGGCACAAGCCTCAGGGCTGTCTGTAGCTGGTCAGTTAAAATCATGCAGGGAGTGACTGGTGTGGAATAGGAATATACAGAGTGGTATCATTGGTATTATATTGTGTAGATTAGTGTATGAAATTGGCAGCACAGTATAAAAATGCCAGAGAATAAAGAGAGACATGCAATTAAACACATCTCTGCTAATTTAAGTTGAGCTGCATCTGAGCTGTTGGAAGCTTCCATAACCGTGAACCGAGGCTTGCGTTCTTTCAACCCTCCTTGCAGTACGATCAGACCGGGAGACGCAACAAGCCAAATTGGTCCGATCTTCCAGTCTGCGATGTCGGATCCTAATAAACCATAATGGCGACGCATTTTTTAACCATTATGATAATTCCTTACCCATTATCGTAATGGATTAAAAAAAAAACCACGTCCCTGTTTTTCCCCTATGTTCTTTTTCTGGCCGCACGTTTGTCTTCCGGAGATAAAAAGCCCACCCCCCCAGTCTCCCCGGTACCGGTTGATATAGAGTCTGGAGGCTGTGGATTATGCCGCAGACTGATTACCATAAGTGCGAGCGTGAACGCGGTAAGTTCGCGGGAAGGAGGAGGCATATCTCATCGCCGTGGCTTTTTCATCCCGGCAGCGAGAAAAAACGCCCGCGGCAACGGCCGACATTATCCTCCGCAGCGGCGCGGCAGAATCCCCGGCCGGTAATTGGGTTACACGCTCTCGGCGTTAAGAAAAAAAAACACTCTCACTCTCGCGGCGCAATAAAAACGAGCCCGAAGAACACATCGGTCATTTTTAGTGGTCCGGTACGCAGTGCGCATTGAACCTGTAATTAAGTACACGGTCGAAGATGCACATCAGAACGCTTAGCACTGACCTCCGCAGCGTTCCCCCCCCACCCCCAGTCTGTCGTACCAGGTTTTCACAGAGAGAGGAACTGAGAAAGGAACAGAGATTCTTGACTTGACCTTCTGACCTTTTTTCCTGCAGACAGGTGACCTTAGGGTGACAGCATTTTCGTTTTCACTGTGTTAAACAAACAAACAAACAAACAAAAAACTAACAAAGGCGCCCATTTACCAAGATATCAAGCAGAGAAGCCTATTTTTTCATGCGTTATGAGTTGGAGACCGTTCAAAATCGGGTTCCCGTTTTCCGATTTTCATCGCCCACTGCGAAAGGATCAGAAAATAACGCGCGGCAGCCCGCCATATTGCGCGTAATGGCTTTCTGCATTTGCCGATAATTAGCGAGTCATCTTGTGCCGGGGTTGTTTGTGTGAGACGCTTTTATTTTCTTAAGCCCTGCGAAATGAATAAGAGAACATCTGTTGTTGTGAGGATGGAAGCGGCGACGCCGAATTGACCGGTGGGAGGGACTGCTGGCGTCGGCTGCCGCTGCAGGTTCGAGCTCTTCTGGGTGTGATGTCATTTCGAAACGAGTCCCGGCCTGTGGGCGGAACGGATTCTGGGGACGGGGGGGGCAGAGGATGGACGATGAAACGAGCGGCGGCTCTGCGGGCATCTAAATTCAGATCACTTCCTCGTTGCCTTCCCTCCCCGTTTCGTGTCCTGCATCGACGTCCCCCCTCGCACTTGATGAAGGAGGGCCCCCGTCCCGTCAGGATGCCGCGGAGCAGACCAAGGTCTCGCCAAAATCGAGCGGGGTCTGTTTTGTTTTGGGGGGCGCCGTGGCGACGGGCGTCGGGGCGGCACCGCCAGCGCGAGGGCCGTGAGAACAGGTGCTGCGACCGTCCGGGTTTATATCGGGCGCTGCCTGATGAAAAACAGCTCTGGTCGGCCGCGTCCTGTCAGCAGCTTTAAAAAACGATGCTGTGAGCGTAGCTACAGACATGCCCGGCCTGGAATGCGAAAGGTTCTCTGGGGCGAGAGCAAACGAAATCAAAAATGGAAAAACGGCACCGTCCCGTGAGTTATCCGCGAGTTTTTGGACGAGGCTGCGGTGATACAAATTCATTTCTTGGAGGTTTTCTTTTAAATAAAAGGCCTTCCAAGCAGCTTGTTCATAAAACGAGGCCAGAAAAGTGCTCCCACCACATTTTTCAAACTTGCTCGTGCGCTGTAAACTCAGCGGGAGAAGGAACGTGGGGCCGGGGACACCTAACGGAATGTTCCGGAACAGAGCAGAATCTGTATCCTCCTCGAGCCGGAATCCGGCGCGGTCTCCTGGGGTCGAGCGCGGCAGCTGGCGGGGAGGGGCGGGCCGAGCCCCGGCCACCCGCGTGTGAGGTCGCATTGTGTCGCCGGAGTCAGGTGGGGCCTGGCGCCGCCCGGCACGACGCGGTCCCAGGCAGAGCGGGGAACGCCGGCCGGCCCGCCCTCGGCTCCCGAGGACGACGTGCTCTCCCGCTCGCTTTCCGCTCGCCCGACCGCTCGGCACGTGCGAATGTTGCACGCATCTCAATTCCTGTGATACCGATGCTGCTGTTTTTTTATGAGTTTTAGCTTTTTTTCTTATTAAAACTAGAAATAAGTCTTACTTTCGAGTTATAATTCGGTGGATTTTGACCTGTTCGTTGGATGTAGTCATCAAGTAAGTAGTGACTAAACCTGCCCCTCAGAACTGAACCTTCAGGGACAGCACTATGTGCCAAGTTATAATGCCGATTTGGAGCACTCATCTGACCTCAAAGCTAGAGATTAATGTTCTTTTATTGATAGTTAGTTGGCATTTCAGTGTGAACCACAGCTGAAGCATTTGGTTAGGCGGCAACCTAGTACACATAAAAACAAGTGTACTTTGTAAAGCTGATCTCTTCATTTGGTCAGGTGGCAACCAAGTACACCTTAAAACTAGTGTTCCTCATAAAGCTGATTTTTTAAAAGCTGGATACTAACCAACCAGAAGCTCTCACTTGTTCAGTTTTTTGTATCAGAGCCATCCTGGTTGCCTTTGAACTTTGAACTGTCCCACGGCTGCCCCTGCTCTCCTGATTGGTCCTCGTCTGAACTGGCTGGCTCTAGGATTGAGCTGCCGCCGAGCAGGAAATTCAGCTCGGTCTTGCTCGTCAGCGGGGGCTGGTTACTGCGCGCTGCTGCTGCTGCTGCCTGCGCGTGCCCCTGGCGTCCGCGCGTACGCCAGCCCCCGCGCACGCTCGGGTGTCTGCGCGCGCGTGGCCGAGGGCTGCGAGCGGGAAGGCCCCGCTCCGGCACGTCGGAACATCCCAGGAATGCGCCGGCGTGCGCTATTTGAGTTGGCGCCCGGACAATGGCCCGGGGAGCTCTGCTGTAAGGAGAAGGGTGCCGCTCGTCAGATTTCTAGGGAGGTTCCTCTCTCTTCACTGCGAGCTACGCAGGGTAGCCGGCTGTAAGAAAGCCCAGGGGAATTATGGGATGGGCTACGGACGGTACTGTGGGCTGGTGGCGCGAACCCAGGATCAGCTGACCCGGACCTGGTCCCTTCCATGGCCCTTTGGTATAATGCCTAAACTGATCCTAGGTCAGTGCTTCTTGGACACTGTGAGAGCACAGCCTGCTTTCCAGCACTGTGCTCATATGAATATACGGCCAACATTTTAAGGTCTGAGAAACCCCTCATGTCTGCTCCAGATGGAACCCAGTGTGTCCCCTGCTGACAAATGAACGCATTACTGCTTGTCTAAATGTTTTCTTATCTTTCAATTGAAACGTTTCTTCGAAATGTTTGGGGACTGGATGTGAAAGGGAGTCGCCTCTCCCCGTTTGGGGCGGAAATGCCTGCAATCATGTCTGTGGTTGAAAAAGAATGACCTGAATTTCCATATCCGGGGCTTGGCAGCATTGCGCAGATGTCCTCGGGGCTTCCCACCAAGCCTCTCTCCCTCTCTCTCTCTCTCTCTCTCTCTCTCTCTCGCGCGCGCGCGCGTTCAGACATTACACCAGTTCGTCGGGTAATGTCAAGCGGCGTCAACCGATATTTGACCGTTGGACTAAAACTTGAGGGCCGCGCCCGCGCGGGCGGGCAGATGGCACCGGGCTCTGCCCGCGCCCCGCGAAACGCGGTGGCAGGGCAGGGCCGGTGCCAGCTTGCCCGCAGGAGACGGCCCAGTTTGTAAGTAGGTTAGGTTGGTAAGCGCCGCTCTCTGCAGGCTCCCTGGCATCGGCTACCCCCCCCCCCCCCCCCACCGCAAGCTGGAGCTCCGCCCCTCTGCAGAAACCCCGTCCGGCTTAGCTTACCTTGCCCGAGCCCGTAGCCCAGCTTCTCAGGGGTACAGCAGGGGTACAGCAGGGGAAAAGTGACCAGTTGGAGCCACCTCCAATTGAAAATCAGATCTAATCAAAAGATGGGTTTCTCGTCGCGCTGGAAGACATTTTGACCGAATAGACGGCGAGCGAATGCTGATGAGCTCCAGAACGTTTCAGGAATTCGCTGCTGGTGACAGCAGTGATAAATTTAGAACTCGGAGGGGTGCTGCTGTTGACGAATTACAGCGATTTAAGTGTTTCTGTTCCTCGTAGGTTTAAAATCGCAGTTCCGCTATATTTCAGCTCTGCCAGTGAAAGCACGAGAGCGTTTTATTGTGTTGATAATCTGCAAAATATTTCTCCGCCATTGTTATTTTTCGAAGCGGCCTTTGCTGCCAAAAAAACTTTTCCCCTTTCACGGCTGAAATCAAGAACTGTCAGCATCAAGGCAATTACTCCCTCTTTGTTAGCGCTTGTCGTGTTGTGTGTGTAAACGTGTTCATTTCTCTCTCTCTCTCTCTCTCTCTCTCCTCCACCCCTCCCCCCTCCCCCCCCCCTTCATATTCCAGGGCTGACAACAGAGGGCTTATATCGCGTGAGCGGGAACAAAACGGATCAAGACAACATTCAGAAGCAGTTTGATCAAGGTAACCGGCACGCGCGCCGTTAGCCCGCTGACCCTAGCGCCGTGCCGCGCGGCACGTTCGCATCAGCAGGAAGCGCACGAGCAGCGCTTCACATTTCCCCAATTCTAAGAATACATTGTTAATATAGCACAGTATGTGTTTTCTGCTGAGGGTAGCAGTATGGCGGTGGACTAAGTCGGTGTTTCTCAACCCTGGTCCTGGGGACCCACTGCCCTGCATGTTTTGCATGTTTGCATGTTTTAGATGTTCCCCTGCTCCAACACGCCTGATTCAAATGAATGGGTCGTTATCAGGCTTCTGCAGAGCTTGATGACGACCCATTCATTTGAATCTGGTGTGTTGGAGCAGGGAAACATCTAAAACATGCAGGGCAGTGGGTCCCCAGGACCAGGGTTGAGAAACACTGGACTAAGTATCAGGTGGGTTAGTGCTGTAAAACCTCTGGCATGGGTTCTTGACCTGCATACCTCCAGTAAATGTCCACCTCTGTAAATGTATTGGGTATAAAATGTCATACTGGGCAAGTCACCCTGAATAAAGGCATAGGGAATGTAAATTAAGTAGTAAGCCCCTGTTATAATTAAGGTAATGTGATAATATATAAATGCCTTTCCAAGGTAATTTAATAAATGTAACCACTTCCACGGCAGTGATCCATAGCGCATTCCCACACCTTTGCAATTACCCCGCTACCTGCCCTTCATCCTGGGCACTGCAGACTAAATTAAGCCCTTCATCATCATTATAGATATTTATTTCCTTGCTGACCCTGCATCCAGGTTTTAACATTATTCATAAATCTTATGTTGTGCACATTGCACAGTTGCACAGATGCGATTTAGGCTCTGTTTCCTGCTGAGCGGTACATTATTAATGGTCCTCTTAGATTCTGCTGCCTTTTCATCTGTTTCAGTGTTTTGCCTTAAATGCATGAGGCAAAAAAGACAAAATAAGTAATGACAATAAAAGGCGTTTGGTTTAGAATAGATTTGTGCGAACACAGTTAATGCTGTGTATTAATCCAAAACCACTTATCAGCTGGACAATACTGTGATGAATAGGACTCGGACAGCCTTATGAATGGAGTAACGATGGCTGCTGTGGTTGCCGTTGTGCATTTTAAAATAACTCATCTCTCTTCTATCATTGGAAGTTATTTTCACACCCACTTTGCATTTGTATAAATTTCCAGATCGGTGGCAGATCGCACAAATTATCTGACACAGTAGCTGCCGTGTGGATTTATTTATTTTTTCTCCATTTTTGTTGGGCATGGTATTCTTGAGCCTGACTGGTTGAAAACCTCAGTCTTCCCGCAGCGGGACTTCAGACCGCCCACAATTAGCAAGTCCGCTCCCAGGTATGCCAGCGCCGGGCTTTTCGTTCGATTCGTTTTCGTTCGGAACCCGGAGTTGAATCCGCCTTCTTACCGCGACCCCGCGTGCGACGCTTCCTCGGGGAGGCGCGCCGATAGATTTTCGTTCCCTCCCGTGGCCCGATCCGAGTAGTTTATTTATTTTATTTTTTACCTCTGTCCGTTTTCATCGCTCCTTCAAACGGAATGGCGGTCGGGGCGAGGCGGCGAGCCGCGCGCGGCGCCGGGGCGGAGACTCTTCCACCGCGCGGCCGCGTCGCTCGCTCCGGGACGCGCCGTTCGCCCGGCGGAGCCTCCGCGGGCGGCGATCTGCCTGCTGGCCCGGAACCGTTAGCCCTTATCCTGCTCCTCTGCCTCCCCTCCCCTCCCCTCCTCCCCCCCTCGTCCGCAGCGCTTTTATTTTCCCTGAATAAAGTTCATTTTTCTCCTCAAAAAGTCCGTCTCCGCGCTCCGCTGGAGATATCTTCTCTGACAGCTGTCAGTTCACCTTAGGCCGCCCCCCTGCTCTCGCCGGCTCCTCACCCCCCTCCCCCTCTCTCTCTCCCTCTCGCGTTTCCCTCCGCAGACCACAGCATGGATCTGATCGTCATGGACGTGGCGGTCAACGCCGTGGCGGGCGCTCTCAAGGCCTTCTTCGCCGACCTCCCCGACCCCCTCATCCCCTACAGCCTGAACCCGGAGCTAGTGGAGGCAGCAAGTGAGTACCGGCGCTCCACCGGGGGGAGGGGGGGGAGCGGTTGGGCGGGGAAGTGGGATGACTGACAGCCGGCCGTTTGGTCACTTCCTGTTTTGGTCCACTCTTTGGGGTGAAAGGGCAGTGGGGAAAAAGGCACTTCATGGAGGGATACAGATGGAGAGGAGAGCAGTAGAGTGTTAACTATACTAAATATACATTTAAGTATACATTTATGGCAGTTATTTTACATTTATTTACTACATTACAAAGTATAAAGTTCCTAGTAATAGACAGAAAAAAGAAAATGGCTACAGCTATATCTGCACAAGCAAAGCAAGCCGCACTTTTCGACTTGTGTCTTCAGGCAGTCCGGTTAATGTCTTGTCAAGGGTCTTTACTGACAAGGGTCTCTCATGCTTTTGACTGACTGTTCTGTCCTTCTCCAGTTTCACTGCTTTCCATTGGCATACTAGGAATAAGTGATTTTAGCTGCTGATTGAGAATTTTTTTGTTTTTCTTAATGAAGGAGCTTTTAAGTGTGGCATCTTTTCCAAAAGCAGGCTTTTTAAATGTCGTTTTAGATGATTGTGTCTCGAGTCGCGGTGCTTTTTCACACTTCACATGAATCCATTTAAATTATAACGAGGTAATCAGGTTACATCAAGTGATTGTGACTAAAATAGGAACACGAAAACAATTCGTTTCACCCGCTGTAAATAGAATCTTTTTTTTTAGTGTACAGGTAGCGCTATCAAATCAAAGAAATCCAACTGCAAATGAGTGATCTTAAATGGTCGTTAATACTGCAAAGCGACTGAAAACTCGTTCTGTGGATAAAGGGCATATAAACGCTTGTGTTCTGCCTCGTATATTTACAGCATGATTGCCACCACTGGCTGACTTTTTTTTGTTGCTTTTAAGTTCACCTTAGCAGACCGTTGCAGTACCGTCAGTCAAGCAGTGGCTGGAAGATCAGTTTCTCTCTAGTCCTTCCCTCTCAAGGTTCTGCCAGGCAGCTGGCACTGGGGTCTGCAGCCGCAGCCATGGCGAGCTGTCAGGCCTGCTGGTATTTGCTTTTACCTTGTAATCAGCAAACCAATTCAGACTAGGAGAAACCAGGGAGCCAAGTTAACTGTGTAATAAACTGCTTTAATTGACCAATTATGTTCCTTGAAACAACAAAAACCAGCAGAGCCTGTCGCTCTCCAGGATTGGGCGTTACAGAATCCTGCGCCAATGGAATCGCACGGCTGCCATTGAAGCAGCGGTTTACTGTTCTACCTGTGTCAATAGCAGTGAGACGAAACCCTCCTCTTCTTCCACTGGAGGACACTTTCTGTACACCCTTCTCTCTGCTCCTATAGAAGGGGTATAGACAGCGTGTTTCCCTAAAAACCTTCCCAAGGTGCATTCACAGCTCTCCTGCACCCAGTTCACCTCGACGGTCTCACCGCCCTCTAAATCCCCTACAAGTCTTATCACAGAGAGGTCTGTGGGAGGAGGTCTAATCCCGTCCCAAGGTCTTTTTTTCCCCCCTCCTCTTCCTCCTTGAAGCTCAGGTAATTTGCATGATGTTGCCGCATTCCTGGCCAGGCTTCTGTAATCCCAGTGCTCTTATCATTCGACGCTGGTCGCTCTCGAAATTGACCGCCCTCTTAAAGGGGGTGATTAATGTCTGAACAGCGAAAAAGGCTGGGAGCCGTTCTCACCCCTCGGCCCCCAGACCACCGAATGCAGCCTTTACAGGGTCCGGGGGGAAGGTGGAGGTGAAGGACCCTTGTGTCCCCTATGCTGCAAACTAGCAATGGTGAAAAAGGCATTGTAGCTCACTGCAAACTACTGTAGCAATCGTTTAAAAGGCGTTGTTGCTCATTGTGAGAAACGACTAAGTGAAGGCAAAGTTGCTGGCCCTCACAGTTGTCTGTGGCTAATTTTTTTGCAAACAGGTAATTCACAATTCTGGTCCCATTTGTATTGGCTACTCTCAGGATAAATAAAAGACAAATATTTGATGTTTTGATAGAGAGTAGACAAAACAACAGTGCTGCAAGAGCGACTTGTTTCAAATGTTTGCGCTTGTGTGATATTTTATTGGTCTCCATCGGGCCGTGATTGGTCGGATGCGTCCGCCTCATCGACCATAACGGCGCAAGTTCAAAGAATGTCACGGCTGTGATAGACACTGCGGCCTCTTCTTCTCCCCCGTTACCGAAGGGCTGTTGTGCACCGCGGTGCATTCTGAGCGAGAGGGCTTCGGTGCGTCAGTACAGTCTCCCTTACACCTGTCCATCTGGAACGTTCTGTATCTTTAAAGGTCGAAAGAGCTTGAAAGGGCGGTTAGCAAAAAAAAAAAAAAAGCGTAAATCGATTAATCTTCAGTCCGGCGGCGTCGGTGTGGTGCTCCTTGATCTCTTCAAAGCCCGCCGCTTAAATGTGTCTATTGTGTTTCTGATGCATCGTTGGCAACATCACAGAGCCTCGGTACTCAGTGGCTGTCTGGGCCCATACCCCATTCCCCCCCCCCCCCCCCCCCCTTCCTTTTTATTTTATTTTTTTAAACTTTTTTTTTTTATACGGTTGAGCGACTAAATGCTGCCTTTGTTCTTTGTGTGCAGAAATTGTGGACCACATAGAGCGACTGCAAGTGCTGAAGGAAATCGTGCTGAAGTTCCCCGCGGTGAACTACGAAGTTTTCAAATATGTCATTACTCATCTTAACAGGTAAGCGTTTTGTAGGAGTCGCCGTTGCTTCTGTACCTCGGCGTTAGCCAACGGGGAGGTCGCCAAGCGTTTCATTGGTAAACGAGGCCCGTGATCTTCTCGCGGTCCCTGATCGCCATGATCCGGCGGACAAACTGCAGCGCGAAGGGTGGCGATAATGGTTTTTAAAATCGCCCGTAATAATGCATACTTCATAAGCCATATTTTGGCAATAAGTATTTGGACATTCCTCCAATCAGTGCTTTGATACAGAAAGGCAAGGGCTGCAAGACTTAACGTTTTTTTTCATAAGCTTGTGCAATTCAGCTTCTGTAAATGAATGCCTGAGATTTCTTCCGAATAAACCACAAATTTGGGAGGACATTTTTATCGGCTGTATGTAATTACTTCAAGTGCTTTAAGTTAAACTGTAATTATTATTATGTCTTGTGCCTTTATGTCATTAATTGAAGAATCGCATCCACTCCTATGAAATTGACCCTTTGAAATTCCCCTCAATGTAAATGATTGCAGATACAGTGCAATTTGCCAATAAAAACATAACCACACAGTTAAGGCAGCTGTTGACAGCACCTCCGTAGATCTGTTAATGATCATGGTGATGACCTCAATTTCTAAGTTCTCGGAATTGTGCATGCCTGTTTTTTTTAAAAATTTATTTTAAAAACGACAAAGTACAGGTGCTTTTGGACTTGTGAAATCACCCAGCTGGATAATGTCCTGGGTTATTTGAGTCATGGATATGCCTCACTGAGTTTGTGGCCCAAAGCACTACAGATTCAATATTGGGACACTCTTTCATGTGAATGTAATTACAAAATAAGAAAATCACCCCATCATTACAGCCAGGTGACATCATTGCATATTGTAGACAGGTGACATCACCTGCCCTGTGTGTACACATATATATACACACACACACACTCATATTTTGCCAGGGCAGGTGATGTCACCCGTCTGAAATATGCAATGATGTCACCTGTATATAGATTTGTATATATATAGAGGGCCCATTGTAATGCTAATGGGCCAATTCTGATTGGACTTGTGTGAAGGATAATTTAGAACCTGCAGGCATACAGTACATCCAGATCACTCATGAATGTCTGACAACCAAGTTGCGTTTTCATTTCAAGAGAGGAAATTAATGGAAACTCTGTCCCATCCATTAACACGCAATACCTGTTTATGTCATTTTCTGCCTGGAGCACGCAGCGACATAACTTGCCACCCTACTTCCTGTCTGAGAACATATCCCCATCATACAAAACTGAGCCTAATGGAGTGCTCAAATGCATGTTATGTAGATTGTTGTGGGAAGCACTTATTAAAAGACAGCTTAAACAGACTAGGTGGCTAGCTAACTGTAATTGTTTTTGTTTTTATTATTTTCTAATACGGACAGCTCCCGTTCCTGGTTCTGCAAATATAAGCTGTCTATTTGGCTCGTTTCTCTCATAGTTTTAAGGTTGTCGACAACGGCTAACTAACCAGTTGGCCTCCTGCTATAACAAAAACACCATCAGGCTGGAGTTGATCCATCATTGCAGTAGGAGGCACTATCTGATAGATTAAGCCCTTGTTGCAGGTATAGGTTTTAAGAAATGTTGGCAGAAATCTTGAGTCTTGACAGAGTTTTTTGGCAGACTTACAAAAAAAAAGTTTCTGCTTGGTTTTCTCAGAAAGTAAGGAATTTAATCAGTTTTTTAATGCTTTGACTTCAGATACTTAAGAGTTTGCCAGAAATAAAAAGTGTACTTTTAATTGTTTGGTTGAATTTCAGGACTCAGCCTTACTAAGTATTTGGCATTTTTCCCCTCTATAAATGAATGTGCTTCGTTTGTTCCACTGACATACTCGGTCAGTGTAGCCCTGCAATGATTATGTGTCCAGAGACCTATGCAAACTTTTCAACTCAAAGGAACTGTTGTGTGGTTCAGGTGAAAATTTCCCTAAATGAAACTAAACATTTCCGTGTACCCTTTTTTATCTTCACCTACTGTTGTAGTTCTCCCATATTTCTAAATTAGCATTCCTCTTCGAACATCTGCTCGTTTGTTCAGAGGGGTAAAGACTTTTTGGCAACGGTTCGGGAATGTATGCATTTATTATTTTGGGTGCCTTTGTTTTTGTAAGACTAGCACATAGCTGCTGAAGGAGAGGTAAGTGACTGCCTTTGAAGGGGAGGGAGGGCTTGATGTTGGGCTCTGCAGGGAGAATCCTGTGAAAGGGCAGTGCAGACCCACCCCCCACCCCCCCCCCCCCACCCCCCACGTCGAGCTGTCGGAGCCGCACGCCGTTACCTGCCTGCTCGCCGCCAAGCACGGCTTCAGGTTTACCGTGTGCAAGATTTCACCGGTTCTCTCAGTCACTGACTGCAGCGAAGACGAAGCGGTTCTAGAGCTTTAACCGGGAGGGAAATTTAAAAGCGGAAACGTCTCGCGGATCCGGAAACCCGAATCCTAGCCCACTAGTAAAATTTGACACACATTAAGCTGAGCAGGAAACGGTAATTTAACGCCAGCAAGCGGATCTCTGGCTTAGTGCCTTTGTAAAAGTATCTGCTCCGCCCTGAAGAGAAAGTTTATCCTCAGCACTGAAGTCCCACTATAAAGGCCCAACCGTTACCTGCTTGGTATGCAGCAACAGAGGTCGGTTCAGATTAGCCGAAGGGCTCAGGTAACATTGAAGTTGCGCCAATTCACATTTAAAATCCGTGTGTACAGTATTTCTTAGAATCAGTTTCTGATTTCACAATTTAAGAAGTGCTTCAAAGCTGAACTGCACAGTGTTTTACTATCTCCTGAAGAAATCAAGGAGAAAAATTTAGGCAGAAATTTCATTCATTGGCACAGTTTTTGCATTTTTATTTTTTTTGAAGATACAAATGGTAAACAGATACAGCCCATGTCACAAAGCTGTTTGTTATGTTTGCCAGTCATCTTGCTGGCTTTAGTCACTACTTAGCCTGTTATATCTGCGTGTCTTTGCCAGTTTTTAACATCTCAGTGATTTGAGCTGCCGGCCGTTCACAATTGCTCACTGGAGTTGTCCTTGATATGTTGTCCTAGCGAATGATATTTTCCCAAGAACTGGTTGGCCGTTATCAGACTTTACACAAAAAGGCTTTTCTTCAAGAACGCTGTCAATGCATTTGAATAGACTGAGTGTACTCAATCTATCTCATTAGTCTAAAAGGAGAATAATACTGCTGATAAAAGGACCTGAGGGGGCACTAATGTTTAAAGCAGGTACCTCAGCAAGGATGCCACGAACAGAGAGTTCCATTACGGTTGATGGTGTCTTCCACAACACCCCCCCTGGTGTCGCCACACTTCGTTTTCCTTGCCACAGAATTGCACGCTTTGCTTCGATTTCTGATGCTCGTCTTGCTGAGTTTTACTGTACTAGGGAAGGAACCCATACAGTGCTGAGGGAAGAAATCTCTGCCCCCCCCCCCCCCCCCCCCCCCCCCCCGAAATCGATCGCTAGCACGGGCATGCGCACGTCCATTGTGTGGAAAACGTGGCTATCGAGCTAATTGTGGTGGGATGACTTCATGAGCTGTCAGACCGTAGAGATCACTCGAGACCCAATTCCCTACGATCCCCTCAGCCGAGGTATCGATTGAGCTGTGGGACTTTTCTCACACGTTGGATGCACAATGTATCCAATCAGCAGAGCCGACCTCAATGACACCAGAGGGGAGGTGGGCATGTAAGGGTTGGATAAACCAGGAGGAATCAAAATGAGGATGACAGCTGAGACAATTTCAAAACGCGATGATACTAAAATGAATTCATTCAACAAACTGTTTGGAAAAGGCTCATTTATAGACAGAAGTTTAGATTCCCCTGGCTACTGTATGACATCTTTCCAATATGAAAACTGCCATAACATGAGCACTGGCCAATAATAAATCAAATAAAAATGAACCAGCTCATCAATGGCATTGTTTCAGAATTCACCCACATGAAATGCAATGCTAACAGGCAACAGATTGTGGGCCGCAATGTTACAGTTGCAGTATATGAGGAGAATTGGAACGCTTCGGAAATCGTGAATATTGGGTATTCAGGAACTAGAAAAATTGATTAATGCTTCTAAAAATCTATCTCATATGGAGGGAGAGAGTTAATAAACTGCACTTGGGTAAAAATGGGCTCTTTGCAAGGTAGTCGGTCTCCATTATAAATATGCATTAACATTAAATGAGGGTGTTGGATAATCCAGTAGATTGCTTATTCTTGAGGCGGTTATGCAAGAATTTACTGTTCGTTATGAACACAAAAATAACAATAATAATTCTTATATGGAGACAACTAGCCCAAAGGAACTGCAATGGGACAAAAGTAGTGTTTGATATAATATTGTGCAGCTAGTTGAGCAATATAATAAAGCTTTATTATACCTCATGGCCTTTGTGCACACAAACCACCAAACTCATAGCACAATTAAAATACCTTATCAATCGTTGCAGTTCTGCGGTGCAATGAATTGTGAAAAGAATGGACGAGAAATAAAAGACAGGAAAAATATCTGGCTACAGTAACGATCCATTTAAATGTGCTGTAACTGTGGAAGTTCAAAAATAAACCTGCTTCGCATTTCTTAGTCGTATTCACAAGGTTCATTTTCACCCTTTCTCATATATTACCATTGCAAGTGGAAAGACTTAGTTACTACATTATGTCATTTATAAAGTTTTAGTAGGCACAGAAACATGCAAATTATTAGACGTATTCAAATTTTTAGATCTCACAGTTTAGAATATCTCACCTAATGTTTTCTCACCTGACCTAATCCATGATTCATTTCGTATATAGGTATCTGACTTGCTGCCATTAATTCTTAAGATGATTCTGTGACAGAAAAATATGGTGCAGTTTTGTAGGAGCTATTGACAATATTACAAATGCAGTTTAGGATTAAGCTCTAATAATTTAGCTAGGGTCAGGGAAGATCATGGAAATAAATTCGGCCAGGCTGGATAGTGGGCAAATTATCATGCATTTGAACCCCAGATTAACACCCGGTGCCGCCAAGGGTAATAATCCCAACAAGATAATCCCAGGTAGGGGCAAACCAGTGCCGTGGGTTGTATTTAAACTGGTGACCCAGGGAGAGTGGGGGCCTCGCCAAAGCCGTCTGGTTTATTGCATTGTATTTCGAATTTCTAATAGTGCTCTTCCATGGCAAAAAAAATTTCCCTATCTGAGCAGGCAAGACTCGTTGACAGATTCAGTGTCTCTGGCCCAAGAGTTTTCCCGACAGTCGATTCTGGGGAATCTCGCCATCAGTCAACACATCAGCCCTATTGATCCACGAGCTCAACTGCTTAAACTGATTAATGCCTTTTGACCTTGGCAAATCAATGATTGGCTAATGACAAAAAATATGGAAATGGCGTCTGCCCACTCGAACACATCTTTAAGCCTCAAAACTCCCTGTGCCCTTATCAAAAGTTTCCTCATCTAAACATTAGACCTTTCGGTTATTGAATTAGAAAAAATGTGAAAAAAGTGATTCAATGAAATGTAATGATGAGAACAGGAAAAAAACGAACATTTTCCATTGTTCAAGTTTGGCTTACTTTAAATTTGCAGTTAATTCATGGGGCCATTTTGTGGTTTCCACTCGGTAATAAAACATTGCGTTGAGGGCTGAGATTGTGAGGATCGAGATCGCGGGTGTGGGTATCAGCGAATGAAAACGCGCCGGGTTCGAGAGCCATGGCCGAGCCCTGGGCCAGGAGGAAGGAGGTAAAGCCCCGCCCGTCGCCGTCAGTAACGCGGCGTCTGCCCTCTCTCTCCCCAGGGTGAGCCAGCACAGCAAGACCACGCTGATGACGGCGGACAACCTGTCCATCTGCTTCTGGCCCACGCTGATGCGGCCCGACTTCGAGAACAAGGACACGCTCTCCACCACCAAGCTCAACCAGTCGGTCATCGAGTCCTTCATCCAGCAGTGCCACTACTTCTTCCACGGCGGGGAGATCGCCGAGCCGTCGAGCGCCGAGGGGACGCCGCCCCCGCACGCCCACAGCATGGTGGAGTCGCTCGTCCCCCTCCAGCTGCCCCCGCCCCTCCAGCCCCAGCAGATCCAGCACCAACTGCAGCCTGACCCGCTAGTGTAGTGGCCCCACCCCCCACTCCCCCCACCGCCAACACGCGCGCACACACACACACACACACTTGCCCTCAAAACCGGTCCCGACGTGTGAGATCGAGAAAGGAGAGCGCCCCCTAGCTGTGGATGACTCACGGAGCTTCGAAAAAAACTAAAGAAAAAAAAAAAATCAAAAAAGAACTTGCTTTTGAAATCCAGCAACCCATTCTTTTTTTCTCCTTTTCAGTCAGTCCGTATCCATGGCAGCATAATCCCAGCATCATTTGTCTCTCCTTTGATGGCGTGCTGCTGAACTCTTGTGCATTTGTGAGTCTGGGGGGGACGGGGGGGGGGGGGGGGGGGGACTAATGCAGGCACGGGGAGGGGGGGGGGGGGGTCCTCGCTCATGCCCCCACTTGGCTACTGCATGCCTCCTTGACGACGTTGCAGGAACTGTCGGGAACTGCCCTCGTACCCCGCCCCCCCCTCCCCCCTCCCGATTCCTGCAAAGCCAAGGAAAATCATTTCTACAACTTTTTTGTTTTGCGTTTATAAGCGACAATGGTCATATTTTCATGTGAACGGTGTACATGACATTACACTTAAAACCCCGTTTTAATGGCTGTTCCTGCGACATTTCCGTGTGCTTGCTTTTTTTTATCATTTGCCAGTGGACTTTTTTTTTTTGTGAATATAATTTTTGTCGGAGAAAGCGAGAGGCTCCCGATGGACTGGTGCGTGGTGTGTGAGTGTGGGGTGCGTGCGTGCGTGTGTATTCGTGTGTGTATCCTCTCCCTGGCTCCGAACGCTTTGCACTGTTTGGGGCGGGACTATGGGTGGGGGAAAAAGGACGCCAAGTGCACCTGGCCAGGCCAAACACTCACCACCCTCTCTTAGCGGATCAGAAACCTGTGGAACTGCTGAACTTCTGAACGGAGCGTCCCATTGGATCCTGCGCGGCACATCTCTGTGGACACCAAGCACTGCTGCAAAGCATTCTGGGTTTTCCTGTTCCTTTTTCTCTTTTTTTTTTTTCTTTCTTTCTTCTTAATCAAAAACGTCTTAGTGCTACTCGCTTTCATACAATAGGAGATATTTGTATAGTTCCTTTTGTTTGTCAAGCTAAATTTGCATGTCTTTTGCCTCTTAAAAATTACAAACGAAGAAAAAAAAAAAATTTGAACTTGTACACACAAGCTTAACCATTTTCATTCAAAATTATTTTCTTAACATGGTTAAGGGGAACATTAAATGGGGATGGGGGGAGGGGTTTTCAAATTATATTTTCATTTTTTCATGCAGAGTGTCAAGCCTTTTAATAGTTAACCATAATCATTTGGTCGATACTATTTTTTAACCAAATCAGGATAATTCCAAAACACTCCCAACTATTTTGGTTCCATGTCTAATAGTATGTTTCCCTGAATAGAGAAAAGTCATATAAATATATAGATATATATATATAAATATATATATATATATAAAAATGATTGCTAATATAGCAATAAATACTATGGGGTACTCAACTTGGCCTTTTGGCTTTGTATAATCTTGTAAAACATATAATCAGATTTCTTTATGTGGTATGACGTACTAAATTTGAGTTAGATTAATTGACTGTGTACTTAATTTGCTATCTATAAATGAAAAAAAAAAAGATTCATAGCTTGTTTTAGATGGTACAGAATTTTGTTGCTGTAAAAGATGCTGCTTAGAAAGTGTTAAAGATAGAACTGTGTTAGTCATGTCGGAACGATGGGTTAGAGATTTGGTTGGAAACAGGTTTGTGGATCATACAGATGTAATGTTTTAAAAGGCTTTGCAAGACCACGGTTATTCCATTTCTCCACTGAAACGCTCAAAACTTGGGGGAGGGAACGGCAATTGGGGGAGGGACGAGTCTGCAGCTGCTAGGATACCTTTTGTGTAGTTTAAAAAAAAGGAAAAAATAAGAAAAAAGCAACCCTATTTGTCCATAAGATCTGCCTCATATAAGCTGGTGTACAAACTCTTAAGATTTTAACATCATCTGCTATGTATAATAGTAAATAAATGATTTTGAGAAATTAATCTTAAGAGTTTGGTTTACTCCATATTTTTTCCTGAAATAAAATTCTCATTTTTTTCACCCTTGTGTCTAAATGGTGTTAAACAATGGGCTGGCGGGTGCGCCGAGGTCACAAGGTCAAACACAGGAAACGTGAGGCTGATTTACTGATCATAAAGATTTGGTGAAAATGGAAAATACTCGCACCTGGTTTTCAGCTCTCCCTTCGGATTGGGGGGGGGGCTGCTGCTTCCTGGGATTCTGCTGCTTTAAGACACTGAACTCATTCTGCCTAAATTAGCTTTGTGCGGTAAGTGGCATGCATATTTCACTAGTTATGTGAAGACCATTTCTTATGAGTGGAGAGCAGTTCCATTAAAGATGCACAGATCTACAGAAGCTCTATGTACATAAAATGTATGTGCCACATTTTAGACGGCAGCAAAATGAGGAGGCAAGAGGGGCTGCCTGAACTGTGCCATCATGTACGCCATTTTTGTGTTTTACAAAGCTTGGGCTACCCTGTTCAATTTCATCTCAGCGGATTTGATCGAACTTGCATAAAATTAAGCCGCTTCAGTGAGCCCCAAATGAACCACTGTATTCTTTATACTATACATTTTTCTTTCCATCTGACTGCTGATGCCTGCTTCCTGCAGCAGTACTCAACATTGGTTAACACTCATATTTTGTAGAAGAAAAAAAAAAAGCTGTAGGCACAATGTGCCATCTAGTGGTGATATGGTGGTGACCAGTCAGCTTCTAAATATACAGCATATTTGAATTTTTGGTTCTATCTTGTTTTCAAAGGTAGAGAAGATGACGCCACAAATACAGTGGTGCTTTTCGTTAAACCCTTCTGCAGTGACATGTTTTTATTAACACAAGCCTGAAAATGACACTCAAAATAAAAATGGTTACTTTTCTGGAACCCTCTTGACTATGGGCATAATCCTGGTCTCTTCTGATACACTACATGGCCAAAAGGATACCTTGCTTCCAACATCTCATCCAAAGCCATGGGCATAAATATGTAGTTGATCCACCCTTTAATGCGAAAACTGCCTTCGCTCTTCTGGGAAGGTTTTACACTAGATGTTGGAGCATTGCTGCAGGAATTTGCTTCCATTCAGCCAGAAGACCATTAGTGAGGTCGGGCACTGATTGGGGGATTAGGCCTGGCTTGCAGTTGTCTTTCCAACTGATCCCAAAGATGTTGGACGGGGTTGAGGTCAGTGCTCTGTGCAGGCCAGTCAAGTTCTTCCACACCGTTCACAACAAAACAATTTCTATATGGATCTCGTTGTGTGCCTGGGGAAACTGTCATGCTGAAACAGGAAAGGGCCTTCTCCAAACTGTTGGGGAAGCACAGAATTGTCTAGAATATGATTGTATGTTATAGCATTAAGATTTGTTTCACTGGCACTAAGGGGCCTAGCCTAAACCATGTAAAACAGCCCCAGACCAAGGGGTGTCCAGACACTTTTGGTCACAGTGTAGGCAACCTGTGGGAGTTTGTTTTCCAAGAGTCAGGATTACTCTAAATATAACTGAAAGAAGGTCACAGAAGCTCAAACACAGAGGAAAGTTGTTTTTTTTCTCACCTAAAATATTCTCCTTTTGAGTGGATACAGATGCTTGTGGGTGTGCCTGGTGGATTTAGAAACACAATGGAGCCACAGCCACAAAGCTGGACAAATTCTGGTTCAAGTTTGATGACAAAACCCCAAAAGAATAAGCATTCTGCATTGTTTTTTGTCTAGGCAGGTTTCCAGAAAGGCCATTTGGAAACTCCAAAAGAATACTTGGTAACCAAATGATATTATGGGTCTTTAGAGGTGTAAAAGGCTACATATAGTATACTAGATGCCTGTCATCTAACCTAACCCCCCCTCCCCTTCCCACCTCAGGCAGGATCAGGTCTGGAAGATCGTAGAAAACAAGTACATTAGCTATCCAGTTTACTAATCCATTGATTGAGGTCCATTGATTTACGTTTTTTAAAATACCCCACACCCCCATCAACATGTAAAACATCCTACAATTTCACGTCACATTTATTATTCAAAATCAGGCCTACTCCTGTAGGAATGTATTTAGATGCTCACCAATGTTAAATGTGATCAAGTCCTTCACTGAACATGCCCCCTGCTGTGGAGTTAAAGCTGGTTTCACTGTCAGACGAGTAATTTCTTTCAAGGTGACTCCATCTTGACTCCTGTCGAGTCTTCCGTTTAGACTTTTACAGAAATTTAAATTTTTTTGGCTTGAAGTCGCAAGAACTTTTTTGCTGGTGCGCAACGTTTTCACCGTGGGTACTGAAAAGGTACTGAAAAAGCCAAACAAACGTAATCGTTACAAACGTAATTTAATTGGCTAAATGCTTCTCAGTCACAATGATAGCTTATAATGCTACAACAACTGAACGATACTGTCCAGGTCGAGTGCTTTGCAGATACAGAGGGACTGACTGTACAGAAGGACTGCATGGCCAGTAGGCATACTCGTCAGAGAAGCTTGAAGCTGGCCTCATCTTGTTTCAGAGCGTCCATACATACCGGAGATAATGACATTCCTATGTTGGATACACAATACTTTCGGCGTGTATGCAACGGCGGAACGGACAACAATGATAATTCCTCGGGTGAATTGCTAAGAAAACAATGGACATTCTGTCGATTTTTCTCCGAGTTAGCACGTTTCTTGGACCAAAATGACTATGAATTTTGATCGGTGGCCTCTTGCCGCGGTAATAATATCGGCTTCACCGTAATTCGTGTCTGTGGATTTCCAAAACGCATGGAAGGTGAGGACCCCAAGCTTGTTTTGCCATTCCACTTGTTACAAAATAAGTAACCGTTGTAGCTAAAACATTTGCATCGAAGAATAATTCACGTGGGCTGGATAGCACCATATGTTTTCAACGGTATTTTAAACAGGACACTGGGGAAACCCCTACTCCTTGCAATGAGTGTCATGGGGTTTAATGACCACAGTGAGTCAGGACCTCGAATTAACATCTCGTCCTAAAGACAGTGCCCCCATTACTGAATTGAGGATTATTTGCTCTGAGGGAAGGTCAACCCCTACTGGCCCACCAACTCCACTTCCAGCAGCAACTTTGTTTCCCCAGGTGGTCTCCCATCCAAGTAGCCTACTAACCAAAGCCACACTTGCTTCACTTTAGCCATTCAGCAGGAACATGGTGGCACAGCTGGTGGGAATAGCTGGAACTCACAGTAGCAAACATAATATCATTGAGGGTAGTGTAAATCAGTTTAGCAAAAATTGGGAATTTTGACTTCCCATTTATCATGACTTTTCATTGTTGTCCAGTCCACTGTAACTGTTTTTGTAGGTGTTGACAGACAGAAGAGTTACAGCCTCACCAAAAAGCCATTAGGAGTATAGTGCTGAAATTGGAACAAATTAATCTTATTTCCCAGGATCGCAGCGAATACTTTGTACTTCTGGGAGAATGATGTGCAGACTGTTGCAGTAGGATTTCAGATTGCTCAGCTGCTTTATCTTCTTATCAGATGGACAAGCGTAAGTAAATTTTTTATGGAATGAATATATCTACTCTGAAGGTGCAGTTATTATTTATAGTTTTAGGTCTGCATACGGTATGGTTCATCACTAATCATAAATGCAATTTATAGTTTCAAGAGCTGGCCTAGTTTAACTCACACTCACCTAGCCCACCTTCCCTTCCCTTAAGTGGCTTTTGTCGCTTGTCAGGCCGCCATTGTAAATAAGAATTTGTTCTTAATGACTTGCCTGGTGAAATAAAGGTGAAATAAATAAATAAAACACTTAAAAATCAAGGCATGGAATGCAAGATGTACATACAAAGTGTGGCCTGTGGTAGTGTACTTGGAATATGCACCCTTATAACCACTTGTTATTGCAAGACATTTTATGTTTTGAAAGTTAACCCCAGTTTAATTGTGATGTCAACTTGAAATCAGGTCCCGCTCAGGGTAGCCTGCCTTAAATCTATATTGGGGAATAATTTAATTTGCTTCTAGGAAATTGGAAACATGCTCTACAGCCCTGTTACTCAAATCATGGCCCTCAAGGTCCAAGAACTGCTGGTTTTCCACGCTCCCTTTACCTGGGAGTCAGGTGTGCATACGGTCTGGCCAATCAGTAGCTCTAATTGTTTAGTTAATTACCTAGGAGAATAAAATCAGGACTGGATTTGGATTTGAGGTCCAGATTTGAGTATCCATGCTCCATAGCAGTGGTAACCAACCCTGTTCGTGGAGATGGACCATCCTGTAGGTTTTCACTCTAACCATAACAAAGCACATCTCATGCAATAGCTAGAGACCTTGTTGAGCTGCTAATTATTAGAGTCAGGTGTGCCAAATTAGGTGCACCTGACTCTACTAAATATAAATGAAAACCTGTATGGTGGTAGATCCCCAGGGATAGGATTAGTTACCACAGATGTAGAACCTTTCCAACATAATGTAATAAATGAGTGACATCTAGTGGGTTAAAATAGTAGTGCAATCCTATATTCATTATGATAAAATCTGTTTTCTACTGTTTTTGTTGAGCTGTGCACATTTATGGTTGTATTGAGAATCTGCAAGAATTTATTGATCATGCTTAAATTTTTGCAGTGGAAATTGCATTTAAAATGGAATGCAAGCTTAAGAAATGTCAGTGTTGTACCACTGTTATTTGTAAAGTGTTATTTGAAAAGTAACTGAGCAGTTAGCAAGCAGGTACTTTACTGGCTAACCATGAACTTAAGTTCACACAGAGACAGTCAGTGTATCTAGGGCTAAGCTTGATAGTTACTAATTACAGTCATTTCAAATGGTCAGCACCATATAAAACATGATTTCACTGATCTATATCTGTCTCAATTCTTATCCACAGGTTAGCCCACAAGATTTTTAGCTCAGGGTTTCATTCCATACTAGTCCCTGGTTCTTTCGGTGTTACTGACTAAGAGATTATTGACACATTATCAACATGTAGTAAAGACTAACATCAAAACGGTAATGCATTTTTCTTGTTCCTATGAAAGAAATTTGTGTAAAAAATGGCAGTCTTAGTGGGCCTTAGAAACACAAAATAACAGAACTAGGGTAACAAATATCAATCACTTCTCAGGAGTCAGTTAATAAATGGCAAGTCACAGTGATAAGAAGTGTGCGCACACACGCACACGCACACACAAGCAAACAAAATCTGATGTTTTAGCACCAGGTCTTACCTAGTTATCAGTTAAATCTGGTGGACTGCAGCAACATATCAGCATATGTTTAAATCCCTTTCCTGAGAATACAATCTTGTCTATACTATCATTGTTTACACAGAAGAAAGAGAACCACGCACCAAGAGATGCTCATTTTCAGAGAAGCTCTTCCCATCTCCTCCTCCTGCAGCGCTGCCTCCAGCATTCAGTCTCCACCTACCTTCTAAGCCCCTCCCACCTGTGGTCCGCCAACCCCTCATGGGAAGGGAAGGGGGGACCTCAGTGCCGGGACCAATCAGGCGGCAGCACGACTGCTCCATCACGTTTTGGTTTCCACGGCAACAGGGCTCCTCTCCTGCAAGGCGCAGCAGCATCATCAGCAGCAGCCATCCATCCCCTGGACTGATGCAGGCGAGAGCCGCCCTGCAGTGTCACAGCAGGCACCTCCCTCTTCCTCGAACCCTCCACAGAAACGCAGAGGCACGGCCAGGAAGGAGAATGGCGTAGAGCAGGGACATGGTAAGCACAGAGCCCCTTTCTTTTCCTCTCCCCTCTTTATCGCTCCTTCTGCTTTTTTTTCACCTCTGCCTTTCTGTACGAGGGAGCGGGGGAGGGCGCACCTCCAGTCCTCCGTCTCTCTCTCTTTCTCTCTCTCTCTCGCGGGAGGTTTTTTCTCTGGGGCGGCCGACGGCGCCGCGAATGCTAATAAAGGCGCTGCGGCGTCCGCTTTGTTAGGGGGGCCCGCGGAGCCCGGGGGGCGGCTGCCGCATTAGCCAGCGGCTAGCCTGCGCGGGAGGCCCGGGGACGGAGCCCACGGCCCGGCCGGCCCGGCGGGGTGGGGAGGGGAGGGAGGGGGAGGGAGGGAGGGAGGGCGAGCGGCCCTGCCTGTGGATGTTATTGTCAAACGCAGGAGCCTCGTCACTTTCACAAGCGTGGCCTGTTGGCGCACGCGCGTCTTAATTGTGACCCGTGTACATATCTGCGTGTTTGGTTGGCCACCTGCTCCCGTGTGCGTACGGGCAAGGGTGTGTGTCGATGATGCTAATAGCAACACCGTCACGTCTGCTCCTCCTGTGTTGCTTCAGGGAGATTACCCCACCCCAGTGGATGGTGAGATAGGGTGAGTCGTGGGGGGGGTTGGGAGTAGGAGGGGGGGGAGGGAGTGGTGTGCTGTGGTCAGGGTCGTTGTTGAGTCGCCTCGGGGCTGGGCTGCGTGGTCCTGACGAGACGGGTGGTGTCATGCCGTCGAGGTTCCACATGGCATGGCATTTGACTTAAACCCAAAGCCGGGTGCAGGTCTGCCTCTCTCAGTCGGTGCTGTGTTTGGTCGTGTCCTCACTAGTCTAGGAAATCCGGCTCAGGACAGAGCAGTGTAGGCATCTGTGGCTCTCTGGACTGCAGCTTATTCCTCATTACGTGTGGCATGTTTCTCCTATTGCTTCTGACAGCTGTGGTGTGTATTCGGAATTCCTGGCCTGCGAACAGGGACCTTGTCGGTGTTTGTGTGTGTTACCTGGTCCCAGCTTGGCGTACGACGCGTACGGCGTGTGGGTTGTGAATGTGACAGGGCGTGTTGCGTCCGGGGCGTAGGAAACGTGACGAGGCACTCAGATCGAGACCTCTGCCGTCACAGCCTGTTTGTCCCTGGACTGAGACTGCCACCTCCCTTCTGTGGTGTCTGGGCGTGGATGCCAGCGGCTCTCTGTTTGCATGTAAGCGTACCTGTGTCTTTGTGTGCATCTGTGTGGCCTTCTGTGTGTGTTTCGGCTCCTTTGAGCGTGTGCGTGTGTGTGTCAGTTTGCATGTTGGTGTTTGTGTGTGCATATGGGCGGATGTGTATGTGTGTATGTGTGTGAATGGCTGTCAGAGGTGCCTCCCATGGGAAGCTGTCTATATCGGCTGCCTCCTGTCTTTTGGGGGCGAGGGGTTCCCTTTGCCAATATCAAAGTCCCAGTGACACCCGCCCCCCCACCCCAATTCCCAGTAGCTATCCCCTGTCCTCACCCCTCCCACAACATGCAAAACAGCTCAGGCACAGATGGGGACGACAAAGCTGGGGAAACCCAGGACAGGCTTTACAAGTACAGGGGTGGGCCTTCTGTGGCTCCCTTTGTGTGTAATAAGAATGCCTGTTCTTCATATAAAGAATGCTGGCTGATGAATATGATGTGTTTGTGTGCATAATACCAGAATCAGGCTTCAGAAAACTCACAGCAGTGTGGCTGCGCCTTTTTAAAAAACCTAATCAGTGGAAATATTAGCACTTTTTAGTAAATGTATAAGCTGTATAAAAATCAGGATCTTCTACTGTCTTCTGCTGCTAATGGAATAAATACACACACAAACACACACACTGGATTTTCCAGTTTGGTGGCACATGCTGGAGAGAAGCTTTTCAAAATGCCATTCATGATGCTTCAGTTTAGAATCGCAGAGTATCACCAAATCAGTTCAGCAGATTTTATGACTAAGAAGGTGAAAGTGAAGTTGTCCTCTGAACTCCTTATTATGTAGAATAATTTAAGGGACAAGAAGAAAATAAAGTTGTCTGTGACCCATCCCGTCTCTCTGCTTCCTGCTTCTAATAGCAAGTTCTTGATGAGTAGATTGAGTTTGGTTCTGATTCAAGGACAAAGGACAGGACTCACTGTGCCTCGGTTTTAATGGGTAGATTCAGAGGGGATCTCATGGAATGTACTGGAAAGAAGGGCAGTGCTGGGAGTTGGCAGCGCCGTCACTGTGACTGCGAGGATGGTGGGTGTGGGAGGCATTACGTTCAGGCTGCTTCCGGCCGTGCGAGGGAGGGAGAGGGAGAGGGGAGAAACGAGGAGCTGCCGCCTAAAAGGGAATGTGCTTTTCTGTGGGAAATTTTCAGAGCTATTTAAATACGAAGGTTCAGCAAGCAGAGGTCTCTCCGTGGTGGAGGACGTGAGAGGAGCTACATTGCAGCACTTCTAAAATGGCTCCCTGTTTCGGTTTGACATCCGTTCTGCCCCATGAATAATTGAGAAGGTCCTGACGGTGAGAAAGCAGGCTTGGCCCGATAAACACGGGTCTCTCCCCTGTGTGTGTGTGTGTGTATGTGTGTGAATGTGTATGTGTGTGTGTGTGTGTGAGAGAGAGGGAGAGAGAGAGAGAGAGAGAGAGAGAGAGAGAGAATATACTTCACATAACATACTGTGTATGTCAGGGCTGGGTACCATCAGTTTGCATGCTGTGACTGGAATGCAGACATCTGCCTCTCTGTCTTACATCCTGCCTTAGCCTGCGCCCAGAATCGCAACAAGACCAGCATTGAAATGCTAGAGGTGGTGGCTGCTGGAGTCTGCTGGGAATCACATATGAGATGCTCGAAATGCACTCTTAAGAACCCACTGTGAAAATCCCCTTAGCTATGCTGCTGCAGATAGCACTAAACTATAAGGTTCTCTCATCCTGCCGAGTACCAAAATGCATTCTAGAACATTCAAGTCATAGCGCATGGACATATTTACACATCAAATGCAAAAGAAAGCTGTGAACAGTTGCTGTGTCATATTATTATAGCGATTGAACAGTCTTAGTTGTCATGCCTTTCGAAGTTTGGAATTTAGTCATTAAAATAGCATTAGTGCTGATGCTTGCTAATAAACAGAAAACATACAGCATCATTCAAGTGTTCCACAGACAAAAGAACCAATTCCAGCTTGAAGGCCCACATACTGTTTCCAATAAAAACATGTTCACAAAAAAGAAAACATTTAATTCTTTGAAAGGCATTTTTTATTGTAAGAATGTAAACAATATGCAGATATTTACTCTGTTTTTTGACTCAGTTGGCTTCTGTTTTGGAGAGAGTGGTTTGGGACACACGAAAGATATAAAACAGTGCAGTGATCGTTGTGTCTCACTGAGAACTTGCCACGGTAGGCCGAATTTGTGACTCGCTAATGTCATGCTGTTGACATCCTTCTGGAACTATGTTTTGCACTGTAACAGGCTCTACTCAAGCATATGTAGCCAGGTCTAGAACAAGAGACACTGCTTAAACACAGAACGGAAATATTGTTTTCCAGACTGCTGGTGTGTTGGGTCAACGAAATGCGATGCAGTATTTACATAAAGTGGAAAAGGGACGTGCTATCCTTGTTATTTGTTAAGGGTGTCTTAAATTTTCATGACATTATTGTAATAGCATAATAATAATTGAATTCAGGTGGGCCTACATGTACTAAATGACCTAATTGACCGATGTTGACGAGCATTAGAAGGAGGATGGAAACTTGCAAATTGTACATTGCAGCTGTTTTGTATCCATTTTCAACGGGACATAAATATGAGGAAAAGCACGTTTCCTAAATTTGCGTCTTTAGTGAAGGAAGAAGGGTGCACTGGTCTATGGATAGAGGAACGATTGTGTTCATATTAAAATAATTGATGCCAGTTATATATTTTAACGATTTCATAATTCATTGTAAGCTTTTGTTGAAACTGGATTATAGTGATCTTTATTCATAGTCGCAGGTGATCATACGAGGTACTAATCTATAATCCGCTAGTCAGAAATTACCCTATGAAAACCATCTCTCACAGAACTGCACACAAATTCTGTGAGAGATGGGCCTAACAGCCATACCTCTCCCCCACATCTCCCTGCCATTTAATCTCTGATTTGCCCGCTGCAAAGTCACAGCTCTGGAGAGATCTGCTTTTACAGGCTGGGGGAGGTCGGAGGCGGGGTTACTGGGTGGGGACTGGGGACTGCGAGGACAGAACAATGCTGAGGGGTTGCGTCTCCGTCACCATGAGTCATCCTGTGCCATTGCCCATCTGAATCTAACCCTTTCTATCAACCCTTACTTTATTGAGGTTCCGTACGCCACACAATGTACCTTTTCTCAT
This sequence comes from Anguilla anguilla, assembly GCF_013347855.1. Lineage (NCBI taxonomy): Eukaryota > Metazoa > Chordata > Actinopteri > Anguilliformes > Anguillidae > Anguilla > Anguilla anguilla. The sequence goes on from NC_049201.1 coordinate 21,835,963, forward strand.
GGCCGCCTAAACACACAGAAACAGGGAAGTTCTGTAAAAGGTACAGTAAAGGAGAACGATCTGACATTTTCCGATAGTAAACTCAGTGCGTTGGACTGAAAGGCATCAGGAATTGGATCTCACACTTCTCGACATTCATGTGATGAGGCAGAACTTATGGCACAAGAAATGATTGTGAATAATGGTGAGTCATCATATAGCAGTTACTTCTTTCTACATTTTGTTTCTACAGCTGTTATACAATTAATTTGTTAATAATAATATTTATTATTATATAATATTAATATATTAATCGTGGTGGTATTGTTATAGCCTGAAAGTCAGCTCAGCATGTTGATCAAAAGCTTTTATCTTGTTATCTTTACTATCCTTAAGTTTCCTGAAAATGCCTTGTAATACGTGTCATGACCTGACACTGTGTTCACTGTGGGGGTCCTGGTCAGCGTAACGCGTCTCACAAAGTTCCTGTAAATTTCAGGCAACGTTATTAACCGGCATCCATGCCTCAGCAAAACTGAGCAAAATAATTGGCTGGCTGGAATGCTGCCCCTCCCACTGCTATTCAGAACTGTGTGGTGCTTAAAACTACAGCCAGAGGCATTTCAGCCATACTTACATTTCATTTTCACGCACCGTCGCTGATTTACTGTACGCTCCATTGTACGAACGCATCCTGTGGGCTGGGCGGTGTTCATGCCCACTTGGTGATGGACTTGGCCATATAATCCGTCTTGGTACTCAAACAATGAATTATTCACCAGGACAGGAGCAGCCCCCTCCCGGCATTGCGTACAATGCTCACTTTGTTTCCCCACAGAATCAGCGCTGTTCGTGATGTCATCATTGCATTATGCCTCGAGTTTAAATAAGCATTGATTTTCACCGGTCCCATGACGATTACGTTACGCCGGGGTCGTTAAGCGAGCTCCTCGTCATCGACATAGCGAGCAGCGTGTCTTAGACTGACGTTTGCTGGGAAACGGCTAATATCACTTTAACGCGAAGCGATAACGGTTCTTGTGAATCATTATTCAACCGGACAATGCTTTTAAATGTAGTCACTGGGCTGTCTATAAGCAATTCCCTGTAAATGAGATTTTAATCCATATCTAAGCTTTGTACTTCAGCACTGTACTTTATATAGGGGGTTTAATTTTTTACTAAGGTTCTCATATGTTTTGCATGGTTTTACGAATGCAAATAAGCTATATACATTGTATTTGAATTGACCAAGATGACAATCAGAATGCTGGATAAAAAGGGCACAGTGAGTAATTAAAAATTATTACTCATGGAAAACTGTTCATCAGAATAATTTATTTGCATTAGTATGCTAATATGTAAGTATAGTTTCGTGGGGAAACAGTGTGACATTTTGACTGCAACATTGCTTCTAACCGCAAGGTAGCCACTGTGATTGACAAGCTTGTAATCATTAGGTTGTAGGTTTGCATCCCACATGGAGGAATTTTGTATTTAAACTGAAAAACTTTGGTAACCATGAAGCTGGATAAATTCTTACGGTACTTCATAAGTGAAGAGATTCACCCGGGATTCAGGCATATTCAGAACAAATAATTCATTCCGGCTTTACAAACAAGTTCATGACCTTAGCCTTGAACAGACAGAAATTAATTAATTCATTCATTATATTAATGTAAATACAAACATGAAAGTCCTGTTCCTGGTTGTGCACACAGAAGGAAAACAATAGACTTCACTTGTTAACAACAATATAGAAACTATATGGTGAGCCATGCATACATTTTAAGCCTAAATATTGCAGAGTCATACAAAAGCTGGGAGTCTCTGAGAGAGCAGATCAGGCTTGTCCTGAAGGGCCCAAGTCTCAGAAAGGTCAGAGAAGTCCTGATGTAATCAGATTTCCACTGAGCCATGTTTAAGAATAACATAAAATAGAGCCGAAGGCATAGGGAGGTAATAACAGAAAGCTGTGGGGGGTTGGCTTCCCGCGCATGCTTACCTTACAAATCCCCAGTCGTCCCCCCCCCCCCCCGCCCCGCCATCATCACCCCAATGACTTCAGGTGCAGGAGGCATGGCCATCGTTAGTGAGACTTCCCTAAGATTAATGCTAGCCATTGAGGAGCAGCAGGAGACTGGAGAGATTCAGGATTGCAGAGGAAAGGGAGGAGCTCTGAGCGAAAGGAAACGTGTCTGGGCATGTCTCTTTCCTCTTCACAGACACCCGACCTCACTGGCCTTTTACTGCCAAGCCTGTGCTGCACCATGACACAGACAAATAGAAGAATACATATTTGCACTTGGAACTTGGAAGTACAATTATAGACCACTATGTACAAATGTACAGTGTACACAGTGAAAGATAAGCAATGTCCTGACCAGTTCAGCTTCCAGTTTGATGATAATTCAATTTTCTTATTTGCAGATAACCAGTGTTTTGCTACTGCCTGAAGACAGGCTTGTAGTGAAAGGTGCATTCATGGATATAATTGCTCTGAAGCGGTTTATTTCCTTATCCTATTATCTAGCTCCAGTGACACAACTTGAGAGATCAGAGCGCTATGTCTGGTGGCTCAGCTTTAAGGATTTTGTTTGCATTTAGTGGTAGGGCTCTGGGGAAGCTCTTATTTGGAGCGAGGCTAATTCTGGTTGGGACTGTGGCACTACGTAATACCATAGACTTGTTTTCTTTGTGTAGAGCGGAGAGGAAAGAGCTGGCTGTAAGGAAGATGAGGTCACCTGTCATTTTCCAGCCTGGGATTGGTCAATTGTGACTGGGGGTTACAGGTCAGGTTTTTGCAGGAGGGCGGTTCAGTAATGAGCTTCTGTTTGTTTGTAGTTAAGAAAACAAGCAGGTTAATGTCTGATGTTTGCAGAACACTGGGGATGGACCAAAATGCATAAATTCATAGGGGGGGGGGGGAGCACCGGGGATTGATTACAGGTGACTGAGACTCACAGGAATAGTTTTCCTTTTAGGAACAGAAACGTCCAAATTTCAATTTGGGGAATTGGACACACCCAAAGATTTCCAGTAAATCAATGCTTTAATTTGTACTCAGCTTGGGAGATTCATTTTGGGGAGTGGAAAAAGTAGATCTTAGATCATCCATTATTGTGACCTGTGAAGACATTTAAGGACCTAACACGCCTCTTTTCGGAAGATTAACATTGTGGTAAAGCCATGTGTTCTGAGCAGTCAGCATTCTGTAATGGTTGAGCATCTCTATCTTACAGTCACTCATAAAACACTTCCCAGAAAAGGAGGCAATTAGTATTCAAGCAAAAATAACTTAAAAGGCAACATGAACTACTGCACTGTACTATAAGCAACATGACTTGAAAGGTGAACCAGAAAAAAAGTGAGACGAAAGTATGTTTCTCGAGTCAGTTGGGACCCCGATCTTAATTATATTGCGCTGTGGGATAGTGGGGTGTCTCTTCTTTGCTTCAGGGTATGGGGCATGTCCTTGGATCCACATTCTCTGTTTTTGTTTTTCTGCAGACCTGTCTTTGATTGACAGGAGGACACAGTAAATCAATATTGGAGCGTACCATTCTCCACCTTGTAGAGGGGACTCCTCTGTTTGACTTGCACAGTCTAAATTTAGGCTGGAAATGAGAGTTTTGTGCTACAACAGCATGTGTCTGTAGTGTTTAAAATGCCATCTTGGTTTCTTGTAACTTTAGTGAGTGAAATTAATGTGGCTGGAACTTCCTGGAGAGGATGAGTTCTTGAGCATCAGTCTGTCCGGAAATGGGGCGTGCAGAGATGCTAAGTGCTAAGTCACGCCAGCTCCACTGCTCTCTGGCAAAAATGATGCAGGGCCTGATGATGCATCTTATGTCATCAGCTGGAGATGAAGTAACACTTCCTCTACCACCCTACTGCAGTGATGTACTTTGATTCAATAAACATTTGACCTTAACTATAACAAATATAGTATGCATTTAGTATGTTCTAAATAGCATACTAAACTTCTATGACATACACACATTCCGAACTAAAACAAATGGTAGCAGTTTTAAGCAGGCTGCCAGGTACATGAATAAGTTGAGTGATAACAATAAGGTTGATCATTGAAACACAGGACAATGTCAGCAACTGCGTCAACTTTGTGCATCATCATTCTGTGGACCTCAACCAATAAATATACTTTCATATAACAGCAATATCACACAACCATTTTAGACATGTTTTTAGTATTTATAATCTCCCTTTTCCAGAACATCCCTGTGATTTAGTGCCATTCTTGCTGAATAGAGTTAAAAAGTGAAATATAAAGGAAACTGTATGCAAGTGCCTCTGTTCAGAATGCAACTTTTAGATGGATTTCTGTTTATTACGCTAGCTGTAGCTGTCATAGCTCAGAATGTCACACTTTCTGTGTCACTCCCTGGGGCTCATCGCAATCATTATAATTACCATCGCTACTGCATCTATCTTTAGTTTGTTCATTCGATTTAGCTGGCTTCAAGTGCAATGTGTTACAGATGTGACTCCGATCATTGTTTGAACCAGCCAGTTACTCCCATGCATTTATAACTATGGACTTAAGAAATCTGGTAGGCGAAGGATGCTGGAATCCCAAGTTCACTGCTGTACACTGCTGTAAATGCCTGTATACAAATTATATAATCTTTATAACAGAGCCCATTTTAAATTCTCCACCAAACAGAAAGATTTGAGCAGTAGAGAATGATTACACGCTAGGTGCCTCTGTAAACAGTGGCAGTACCATGCAGTGTTAAGATACCTGGATTTGTAATCTGGAGATTGAAACTACTACTAGCTGAAACTACTGTACTAACCTTCAAAAACATGCCTATCCTAATCATAATACAACGTGTAAAGCTTCCGTAATTATCCGGCTGCATGAATGGACAGTACGTAAAATTCTGTAAACACATACATATTTGTAATTTCCCAACTGCATAATAATTTTGCCTGATTTAAAGTTCTTTTTTTTAAAAAGATTTACATTTATGAAAAACCCGACCCTAAGAAAAATAATTTCCCCTCTGAGGTAGCATGAATTTACAAAAATATCCACCCATAGATTAATATAAATGTATTTGTACTGTGCATATATTTATCCTGTTCTGTTTTTTTTTTATCATGTTCATTACTTCATTGTGTTCTTAGCATCCTGATAGTTAGTGTTACACTAATAATAATAACACTCTTCCAAAATGTTCTTCATCCATATTGTTGATGGCCATGTGTTTAGCCTACATGGGATAGTTGTAAAATTAGCTTATTCACATACTAATAATTATATGCATACGAAGCTCAAAGCTTCCTGAAAAGGATTCTGAAATTAAACCTTAAATTGTTATTGGTGAGGGAGAAGAGGCAGGCACAGATACTAACCCCAGCAGAGCACATGCATCTTGGAGATACAGAGGATTAGCCACTCCTGTGAGAACTAAATCAAGCAGAGTTTCGGGCCCTGATCCTGTTTGCCACACCATTAAACCTAAATCGTAACAATGAATATGTAATAGAGGGAGGGGGGAGCACTTTGGCACTACATACAGGTTTGCGTTTTGAAGAGCTTTTACAAATTCACAAAATGTTCTCAGAGGTATCAGAGCAACCATTGTAAACAAACAACATGGGCAAAATTTTAGCCACGGGTATTATTTCAGTGGTGTCCACTGCCTTGTTATCCTGCTTTACCAAATACTCCACAGCCTGAAAAATCACAATCACATGATCACATATGTGGTTCGCAAAAATAACTATTCTGAAAGAGTGCAATTGATCTCTGCAGGACGCATATAAACTCTATTTCAGCTGAATTAACTTTTACAATGTGACTGCGTGTAGTAACTTTTTGCACAATGTATCTGCTTACTGAATCCCTCCTTTTCCCCGTATTATTTTTCCATGGTTTTTATACACCAAAATATATTAATATAACAGTTAATTAATACATTGATTACGCATACAGCTGTATCTCACCCAGGGTTTAAACCTGCAACCCTATGAACACTGGAATGGAGTCTGGAGTGACTACTCAGTGGTGTCATTTTCTTTCCTGGCAAAGGATACTTTCCCAATCACAACATACAGTATGTTTAAAATAACCATACCGGTTTCGAAGGCATCAGGTTTCCAAACACTGTGCTAACAGTAATGGGATTAGAACTGTGTGCCGATCTCAGCTGAGGGCAGGTTACTTCTACGAATGTGTCCAAGTATGGCATCGTATATGTGTAGGTGTGGACAACCAGTATGTTTATCAAGCATTAGGTTCGCCAGAATGATAGGCTTATACTTATTTTTTCAACTGCATGTTCCTATGACAACACATCTAACTATGGTTTTAAAATCTCTCTGGTGGAATTAAATGTCTTGGAATGAAAGGCTATAGCTAAATTCTGATAATTACTTTCTAGTTGCCATTTAAGTATGCAACTCATTTAAAATTGACTTATTCTTTGTTAATTATATATATTTTTTTACAAATAAACCAAAATTCTCATTGTGCATTTTCGTACGCTACAGTAACTGATATGGATTTTGAATTTTGAATACTGTTACTGAGACTATTGAAAGCCAGCATTAATTTTGTGATTAAATTACTCTCGCTCCCTTCAAAGTAGACTTTAACTTGTATTAATAATTAACTGCACATAATCATGTAGCAGAATTCCCCCTTGCAGAGTGACTCTAATATGCAAATCAGCCATTTCTAGTTGTGGGTGAAAAGCCAGCTGTAGACAGTGTACTGTAATATTAAGTTCATACATCTATGATGTCTATGCAGAGAAGTGCTTTCCTACATTTCCGCAACCATGTCAATATTTCATTTCACAGATCAAACAGCCGGCAGAAACATCAATTATGAAAAGATATTTCATCTTTCTCATTCTGAGTGTGATCTCAGTACCTTATGCGATCTTTAAAAATAGTCAATAAAAGCATATTCGGTTCAGATTACAATATGCTCTGCCTTCTTCATTATGTGCTTTTGTGTGGCTGTGCTCTTAGTTACTATATTTTAGGCAGATGGCTGTTTTATATTCAAAGGATTATTCTCAAAATAGACATTGCTCCTCCCTAGCCTCTTTTCACTATCAAAGAAACTCAGGTACGGTGTCTGAGTGGGATAAATAGGCACCACCCATTGATTGTCTTACATTATCACAGGACTAATAAATGACACAGCTTCATTCTTGATATACTGTATAAATAGTTCTACTGTAACTCAATCTATCCAAGAATAATACAAAATTGTATAACAATGCTGTGCAATTTTTGCACAGAAGAGAACTTTCAATGCAAACCCAGCTGTGACTTGGCCCTAATTACTGTATGAGTAACAAACTCTCAGATCTTAAAACATTCTAGTTAATTTCAGTGATTCAGATGAGCGTAATGAACAAAAGACCTAACATAAGGCTTGGGGGAAATGCTGCACATGAATAAGGTATCAAATTCCTTTCTGCTGAAAGTGTAGCCGTAGTCCATGTTTTACCTGTAGGGATACAGTTTGCTGTTTGGAGGTACAGTAGAAACATCCATCCATCCTGTCCATTACCAGAGGCAAGCTTCCTCTGTTGTTGGGTTTTTGGTTTCCCATAGATACACATACATCCGTAGGATAAATTATCTCTGCTCAGTTAAGCCAAACTGACGATCATAGGAAACTCACAACAAAAGCAGGAACATTTAAATAACACAAAGCATAACAGTGGTGATGCAACAGCACCATTCACAATGACAGTCACAGCTTCGGTCAATATGAAGTTAATGAAGTTCCAATTATCCAGTCAGGTGTAAATGTCTGATGGGGTGTCACGGTAGTACACCGTTCCATACTGGCGGGAAATTGGTGTTGGGATAGGGGGGGGGGGTTGGTTGTGTGAAAAGGGGGTGTGATTGGTACAAGATTTGCCCAGAAATTTAAACGAATGAACAACACTTTTGTCAAACTGGAGATTTGTCAAAAAATGAAATGTCTTATTTAGGTCCAATACAAGAATATGCAAGGTATAATGTGTACACATGAAACCACTTGTCATACACTCTATTAGCACTACATCAAAGACAAAACTGGTTGTGAAGTTGAGATTGCTTCCTCTTTATCAATAGCAGTGATTAACAGGGTTAATCTAAGCAACCAAATGAATGTACTATTGGCTGTTATCATATACAGCAAAATATATACAGCAAAGTGCAAATCCAAGGCATGTACCTTGAATGCCAGCTCAGCGAGGATGAATTATGCAGGGTGTGTGTACACAAAGGGCCGGATGCCAGATACAGGCGGAGTGGTAAACAGGATGTGGGACCATGCTGACGAGGAAGAAGAGCAGGATAGTTCATCATGGATCAACCCTAAGCTGTCCATGGAGAAACTGAAATTCTCAATGAATTTTCAGAAAGAAATGCCGGCCCATTTAATACCCATCTTATGTGTGTAACTTTTAGAAATCCATATCCAATCGTTATAATTAGCATAGACCAGATCTAGTGCAATTTATGCTTAAAATAGTCATAAAGTATTACCTATGTATCAAACCGTAGAACATAGCCTAGGTCCCTGGGGTATTCTTGATGTCCTTTTTATATAACTGTGGGTTCTTCAGTCAGCAGCTGCAAATATAAATACATTAAAGGCAGTATAATTTTAACTTCACCAACAAACATCATATGTTCACATTTTGGTTCTGAGGGATACACAAAACAAATTGGACATGTGTCTACTGCAGGACAGTGACTCGTCATATACAAATGTCTCTTGATACGTTTCCATAATAATCAACATAGTTGGTCCAAGCTTCAGAAAAGAGACAGACCTGAAAAAGAAAAGGCGGAATTAGGGTGAAACTCTTTGGTGATGTGAAGGCTTACCCAATCTCCTCAACCATTTCCTGTAGCATTTAACCTGGGCCCTAAACTACAGAGACAGAAGTGCTTAATGTGACAATCTCACAAGCTTGGATGTTGCATTTATCTGAAGGAACTTGGGTGAAGTTCCTTGCTGAAGGGCATTAGAGCTACAATCCACCTGGGTTTGCAACATACACCACGCTGAAGCATACCCCATTGGATGAAGGGGTAACAACAATGTATGAATGTGTAAATGGCTGGAATGTAGGTCCTCATAGAGCAAATGAGCAACCCGGATGGCACTGTGTGTCACGTCTGGTTAATAGAACATTGTTTGATCAGGCTCAATGCACTTGCTGTGTGATCGTAATGTGGTTAGTATATCGAGAGCTTTGAGTAGAGATAATCACTTATCATCATACGCTGAGTTGGGTCCAGTAATAAGGTAGCATTCTTTGCGCACATGCAGCAAGACTTGACTTCCTCTCATTCTTGCAAAGCCATGAAAAGTAGGCCAGCTTGAAAGCCACCGATACAACAAAGAGACAAACAAACAAAGCCCGTCATAGTAATCTTCCTAATGAGATCCGCCAGAAGAGGCTTGTGTTTTCCGCTGCGGCTGAGGACCTGCACACCGCTGGTTTCTGTGTGCTTTTCCAGGCTGGCTGTGACTGATAGTGTTGTTTTTGTTAGCACAGCGCTTAGTTACATTGCGGGGGAAGTATTTCCTGTGGCTCTGCTGGAAACCAACTGATGGTTGGTACATGCAGTACACTCACCTCACCAACGGAATATGGGTGTCCAGAATTCAACATGGCTATCACCAGACAGGTCTGTTTAGTAACCCCTGGCTATTCCTGCAGTATGAGCTCATCCAGCACTGTGCTGCATCCTGACAGGGTGTAGGAAATGACAACGCAGGGAAAGGATGAGGCCTTCTGGACATTAACTGGCTCTGCTGTTGCCTGGCAGCCGTCTGGTCTATACTCGTTTTATGGATGGTTGCCACGTTGCTATGTTATTTAAGCCTTATTTTCAGTCTCGGGAAAGAATTACGTAAACCTCCTATAAAATTAAAATATCGCATGATTCTTAACGTCCTCTTCCGAAAGACTGGCTTATTAACAGGACTTTAAAAGGCTGCCCTCTCCTGGCACTCGCTAGCTATCAGCTTCTCTCTGTTCGAGCGAGCAGAGGGAGAGAGTGTGGGGGAAGGGCGTGCGGGGAGGTGGAGTGGGGAGGGGCTCGGCCTTGGGGAGCGAACGCAAACACTGTACTGTCAAACACCACCTTCAGAGCGGCGTTGCAGTCCTTCCTTGTGGGATACAGATTGGCATCGGGATTTAAGGACATATGTGTCTTCTGAGATCGATTTGATGTCGCGACGCTCTGCCATACATACACTTAGGATCATACGGCTCAGAAATTCCATTGCAGCATCACAGATTCCTTTTTTGGTCACTATGAGGTTCACTGCCTTACTGTCTGCAACGTCGACGAAGTGTAATTGCGGTATGTCATCCGTCACTATCGAAATGTTTCCAGCTTGTATTTCACGCGCATAAACGTACGTTTTGCGACTGCGCATGCAGTAGCGGGTGGTAGTTCCATTGTGGATGGACATGAAAGACAGCCGGGCACGTGGATGGATAGCGACGGACTGGAGGGAGGATAGGATGTTGCTGTGTTCGAGAGAGGAACGGATGCTGCTGTTACTGTTCTCTCTCTCTCTCCCTCTGTTTACATAAACTGCGGTATGCGTTTGCTACAGCAGTAGCAGTTTAACGAGGATCAAAAAGGAAGGTAATTCGTGCAATGATAATGATGAAAGAAATTAATTAGGAAAGCCTGTGGGAATATTACTTTCAGACATGTAGGACACGAACTTGGAGGAATCGTGCTGACTCATTTGTGTATCTGTTATTTTAAACCTTAAATGACAGGTGCGGTGCTCTCTGCAGAAGCAGCAGGGCTCTTCACCACTGAAAAGCACCGGGAGACAATTAATCTGCTGCCGGTAGAATTGCAGTGAATCACAGGGTCAGACATTTGGTTAATGAAGACAGAATGAGTTTCATACTATCTGGCCTGCTTGTTAGCATTGGGCTTTACAGCCACATAGCCTCTCGATGTACGTTTCTGTGTTGAAAAGTCAGTGAAACGATCTGGGTGTTCAGGTGAAATCCCTGCGGCATTTGTTTGAAAAGTGAAAGTTTTCTGACCGAGTAAAATGTAACTCACAGGGCTTGTCCATTCATAGTTTATCACTAATGCCTGATAAAGATTTGGGAAATGCGGATTAAAGTATGACGTTTGCTGTATGTACTATATTTTATTAAGTACTCATGCACCAGTTTATCCAGAAACAATATTTAGAACTCACTGGTCTTTCAAAACAAATATATATCTGCCACATTTATAATGCAAAACCTAATTGCTTCTGTTATTTGTAAGGACTGAGCCAAACCATAGATGGGCCTATATATTTTCCCCTCTGATATTTGTTGGGTTAGAGTAGAGGGTTTCACAGTGTCCAATGCAAATTAAGAGTAGATCCTCAATGGAAAAAAAACTCTCTAAATTATGACAGAATGAAAAACGCAAGGTTTATTTTGCCACTAAAACAGCGCAAGTGATTTCTCTATATTTCTTTCTCTATATTTAGGTGCGGATTACTGAGGAGTTGTGGAAGAGTTTCTAGAAAGCGAGGCATGCAGTGCAATGCGCTCTTGATGTGCGCGCCGACGTCACGCGCCAGACGCGCAGACAAAATCTTTTTGGACATGTGGAAAGGCAATAAGAGTTGAACCCAGGCGGCGAGTCGTGTTTAACGAATACTATCTGTAAATATACTAAACACTTAAGAGTTTTGTATATTTACGACCCAGAGGTAGCATTTTGTGTGCGCGTGTGTGTGTTTTGGTTTATTGATTATGTACTGCACCATATTAAAAATGACTGTATGCCAATCCATGTTTAAATACTATTTAGAAAGTATATAAAAGGAGCTTACCTGATTTTTTTTCTGCCTTGCAAAGGTCTAGACTTTCCTCTCCCCATGATACCAATGTAAAGTAAACTTTTTTAAAAATCCTCACTGTCTTATTGTGTTTTTCCAGGATAGCTAACAATGATTGCAATATGTGTTACTTGTGGTACAAATCTTGGCCTACATTCAAATTGTAGCCCATTATTAATACTGCTGGTGTCATTGTTTCACATCATTTTGTGCGGTGAATAAAAACGCTGAGTCACTGTCCGTTTAGCAGACTGCTGAGCTGCCGCACTGTATATTGAGTCAGTCTGGAAGGGGAACTTCCTACTGGGGGTGCTGATTGAGACCTGGTTGTTCCAGCTTTGGTTCCACAGGGACCCCAAAAACACACCGTTAAAAAAAAAACTTGCCTGTTACCGGGGCACTTATGGTCCTCTGTCCAATCAAGCAGTTGAAATTGACTTCTCCCTGTTGACGTCACTCATCCAATCAGAGCACGGATGGAGGAATTCATTTTTTAAAGCTAAAACTCAAACTTCATTGCAGTCTATTGAGATAGTCATGTGTTTTCATTGGCTTTTTGCTGGTGCTTTTCTGCTGAAATTTGTTTGCGTACCTGCAGATCAAGTGCACAGTCCCCACTCCATGTGAACCATCCTTTACCACACCTTATAAGAATCACATTTGCCTGCAGTGGCTGAGTTTATGAAAATGCTTATACTTGTATGTGGAGCATATTAATGGGTTGATATTAGTTTTTATTCCAACAGATTTTGACACAATGTATTATGAGCAAGTAATATTAATTATTGCATACTCTTTGAAGACTTTCTGAAAAATTAAGAGCAATGAAACCAACTCAAAGTTTCACACTCTCCAGACAGGCCTCTACAGAATTTCATCATAATCTAAACATTCATACCATCTTTGTATCAGTCTGAATGTTACTTCACAGTTGTGGCCTTCATTTTATATTCATATTATGGTGTCAGGATATTTTTCACGCCACAGATAAAAGGCTTCTTAGCTTGCTTCATCCAAAGAGCACATGTCAATAGTTATCCATCCATCGCATTAACTAATCACAGTCATAGCTGTTGAGTATCACGAAAGCTGCAAGATATGATACGTGATATGGCTGAGTCCCTGTAGATGGATTTTCGTTTTCCTATGTAATATACATCCTCTATGCCTCCTAATTGCATATTGATCTTAAGTAAAATATGTTTCTGTTTCAAACATCATTATTTAGAGAGGTAGTTTTGCTTAAATCTAGCAAAACTAGATTTTTGAGGTGCTGTATCTGAGGCTTTGTGGGCTCTTGATTATTATTCCGTACAGTGCTCCGATTACTATTCATATTCAGACAAATTAAGACCTTGCCAAGACTGTATTTGTGCCCATCCATGTCATAATCATGACAGGGTCTGTGCTGTTGTAACAGCTGTGGCTACAAGTGGCCCTGTGTCCAGTGAAGGAAATTGATATTTACATGTTCAATAATGATAATTAGGCAGTAGGGTGCAAGAGGCCTGAAAGGTCAGGCAACAGAGATTATTGTTGATTGATGATTGACAATCAGGATGATTGTCACTTCTTTGGTAACTTTGGTAAACCCAAAATATCAAATGGACTACAATTAACTCTGTAAATTGTAAAAGAAAGACTCAATGCTTTCTAATGTAACATTTACATTTCATGTACATCCTTTGGCAGATGTTCTTATCAGGAGCGACTTACTGACGTGCTTTGAACTTCGGTATGACAAGACACAAATTAGCAAGTAAAAACCGGTGACAGAAAAAATCTCTAACGACCAAAGACAGAAGACAAGAAAGCATAATTACACAGCCAGGAACACAAGGCACGCAAGCATGTTCAGTGTTGAACAGACAGGGTGTATTTAGTTCTATTTTATGCTGCTAACAAGGTACATTTACATTCATTCTCACTGGAGGGTGAGAAGGCATTGGGAGTCTGCCTGATTGGTTCTGAGGTACTAAGAAGGCTCATCCAGACATTATGGTTCTGGCTTTGAAGTCTTGAATCGCACAAATAGCAACTCTGTGTTCTCAGATCAAATGTCACATTTCTTGTACATGCTAAAAATAACTTCCTTAGGTAAATAAACACGCTCATGCTTTTTGGGCTTTGAATTTCACTGACACAGTGGGTCTCAGTTTATCCACCTGGGCAGTGTAAGAGACTGGTAACAAAATGTTGGCAACGATTATCCGTATACTTACTCTGTATACTTACGTGTATACTATATGTCTGTGTTTCATTTACTGAGGGTGTCTTTGTACATGCAAAATGACTTGGCTTTAATCAGCATATGCACCCATGGCAGTCAAGATATTTGTCAGGAGTTAATCATCTGATGATTTATAAACTGGAACAGACCTTCCTTCTGACAGTGTGTGACATCGTAGAGCGTGCGGCCAGTGACGTAGTGACCGTGCACCGGATAGATTAGAGAGGCAGAGGACGAAGGCGGAGCTCTGTCTCTTTAACCTGTCTCTCATCAGCAGCTGGGGGATTACCGCCCCCTTCACCCTGCCAGCTGTACCTAGGACATGCCGAGAGAATAGCACAGTCATTAGGGCATGTGCGCTGGTTAAGCATAAAGCACTGGCCTTACGGCCTGGATATCAGGGCCAAATATAGGATCACTGCTGCTGTACCATTCAATTAAACTCAGACACTAAACTCAGATTTCTGTAGGGAGCGTTCACGTTTTATAAATTGATAAAATAAATATATACACGGCTTGTGATTTAATTCATGCACAATGCTATGAAAGTTGATCATTTGTAATGCAGACGATACAGCAGAGAATATTTATCGTAGTTAGGTCATGGGAGATGGTGGGGAGGAAGAGCGCTGTAGGATTTTTGGTCAGCTCGAGAGTTCTGGTTTACAAACTGGGTTTTTTAGCCGCAGGCAGTGGATTCCAGCCTCAGGCGGTCAACTGCTTCCTTGAACAGGAAGTAGAAAATAATTATTGTGGTCCAGTCCCAGCAGAAGTGTGTTGAGAAATATGCAGTTCAAGCGAAGGTAATGCATGTCATTCCAAGTCATAATATAGTGACTGTAATTTATGAGTGGAAGTGGTGTGGTCACAATCCATTACATGTGGTGATACCATCCATCATATATTGCATTATAGGCATTTAGCAGATGCTCGTACCCGCGCAACACATACACACTGTAAAACATAAATGCCAATCTTTCTAGATTAGTCTCAAAAGGAATAAATCATTATCACTCAATTCAGGAGAAGAGACAAGTTTAACTGAAGGGATAGACAAGTGAATATTTGAGATTCATTTGCACTCCTCAGATTATTCAAGGTAATCGGTTTCTTCAAATCATTTGAGTAGATTTAACTCTTGGGTTTTACAGTGCATCTGAAGCAATTCAGTTGAGTTAAATTGCTCAAGGGTACAAGTGCCATATCCCATCAGGGTATTGGTGTTCTTTTCCATGTTTATGGAGGTTGTTTGTGTGGGAAAATTGAATCCAGGGCTTAAAGAGTCAGTTTTCAACCATTCAATAGACAGGAAAGAACAACAAATAAATCTTATGATGAATATTTAATAGGAATGTAAATCAGTAACACTGTAGAAAGATCAATTTCATACATGAAGTAAAAAAAGCACACTCACTACCACACAAAAGTTGCATGCATTCACACATACATCATCCCACACTCATCCTTTGAGTTTTATTCAAGTAGTGATCAAATCATGAGCGAGATAACAAAAAAAAAGAGCTGATAGGGAAGGATCTCATCCAGCAGACCAGCTCCTCCAGTATTAGATGCCCTCTGTAGAACGGCGTCTAATTTACTCGGTAGCAGAGCATGAAAGACTGCGGCTGTGGATTTGCATCCGAAATTACCCTGTCGGCTTTCCGCTCCATAAACGTATCTGCTTTCCTGGCTTCTTCGCCTAATAGTTATTCATTAATGTGCCTCTTCCTTCCCCTCCCTCCCTCCCTTTCTCTTCTCTCTCCCCCTTTCCCTTTCCCTCTGCAGCTGAAGGAGAAGACCCCGTTCCCAGCATCTAGCCATTTTTCACCATGAGCATCGTTGTGTCCCCGATGGCCAGCGAGGCCGCCTCGCCCATGATAACCTCCGTCACCCCCACCCTCGACCCCTGCGCCAAGGACGAGGGGGAGGGGCCAGGGGAGGGCACCGGCAGTGACGGCCCGGTCAGGGAGCAGGACCCCGCCCGACGCCACCAGAAGCCCCCGCCTCTTCACACCGGCGCCGACTGGAAGGTGGTGCTGCACCTCCCTGAAATTGAGACCTGGCTGCGCGCCACCACGGCTAGGGTTCGCGACCTCACCCACTCCGTCCAACAGGACACCCTCAACAAGCACGTGGACGTGCATCTGGTGCAGCTCAAGGTGAGGGGGCAGCCCATGGCATTCTCTTACTCCCGTGTGTAGAGATCTCATAGAAGTTGATTGCTTTCCTTTATTTGCTTTGTGTGTCGGTGATTTATTAAAAAAACGTAACCATTTACGGTGATGTAAAAAGCATGGACCTCCTACTGTTGATGAGCTAATGATGATTATGTCATCAAGTTTATACATATCGCAAATACCTGGGCTACTGGGTGGTTCATTCAGTTAAGGCACCATGCTGTGGTGCATAAATGAGCCCCACAATCTCAGGTTGAATCCAGACTGCACTGGTGCCGACTGTGGCCAGTACCTCCATAGGGCAACCCCAATTGGCAATTGCGTCGCCTCTGGTATATAGGAGGGTTCAGTTAGTTGGGGGTTCTTGCTTCATTGTTATCTTGTGACCTGTGCTGGTCAATCAGGTGCCCGTGGACTGCATCTTAAAGCCACATATGAAAGGTCTTCCTCTGACTCTACTCTGTGCATGCTTAGTTGTAGTAAACAGCTGGCAATGGCACGTGTTTCGGAGGAGAACCACGGTTGTCTACCCACCCCCGAATTGGCAGTGGTGTTTGCACATGAACTCGGCTGCGGTTTGGCCATTTCAAATTAGGGTGTGGTCTGCCTCACATTGGGCGCAAGCAAATAAACAAATGAATATTTACTGGTTTTTAATAAATACTGGTTTACACATAAGTCTGAATGACCACATTCTCTTCAGATGGTAAGATGAAAAAACACAGAACATAAACCAAAGATGGCGGCCGCAGTTTTAAAAAAAAACACTTGTCCATTTTGCGTGTGTATGCAATGTTGCTATTGGCTGGTGTAGCAAAATGTCCAGTGGGGAGAATTATTTATTGTGGTACTCAAGCATTTTTGATGATGTAATTGGAAGGAAAAAAACATGCCGCCCCACCAAGGCGTAACTTGGATAGTATACCTGGATAGTACACCTGCCCTCCTGATATGGGTGGTCATACTGTAGAACAAGTGAACTCCTTCTCAGACAAGTTCACAGACCTGTGTTGGGTGTATTGATGAATTTATACAAAAATGAGGAGGAAAAATGTTTTTATGAACTATTGGAATCAGTGAATTTGTTCAACAACAGTGTTTTGGAAAGCCTGCAGCAGTGCTGCCAGATTGATGCACTGTCAAAGCAATATAGTAAGTACTGCTGTACATGACTTCAGATAGCCTGTCCAGCTTTGTGAGAATAAATGCTAGGCTCGGCCTAAGACCCAATGCAACATGACTGTCCTGTTAGTATTTTGAAGCCAGCTAGTTGGATCAAACTCTACAGTGCAATAACATAATTTTTTGTGGTCTTTGGGGTGGGATGTTCTCTCTAAATCCATAGGATTAGAGCACAGCGACCAGCACTGAGATGGAGCTAAATATATCTGGGATTCAAGACAGTTTCAAGCTGATAAGTTGTAGGAGTCAATCAGAGAGGGGCTTGGGGTCATTAGAATCTTACAGTTCTGAGCCTAGTCAGGAATAAAATAGATTAATCAGCTGTGGGACAGAGATCCCATTGATTCTGGCAGAAGAGTATGGGTGAGAACCACTCTCAGCCTTCTGATTATTTAGGAGATGCTTATAAGTAATATAAGCATGGTTGTGAAGTGCAAGTTTTACTAGTGACCGCAGTGTCATGTTGAACCAAGCAGAATATGTAGAATGTGTAGTAATGTAGTCTGGAAAGCAAGGCAACTGTGTGATTTCTAACCAGGAGGTGCTCAGTAGTCTTGTTATTTATATAAGGGAATTATGGAATTGGGTGGAATGGTGCTGTGTGGACCCATTGAGGATAGTGTAATCAGGAACTCCTTCAGAATGAAGTTATGTTGAAGCATTGGGAATAGTGCACGACGTGATGGAAAGCTAGAATACTACACAGGAAGTAATAGCCTATGTCAGAGTAATTCTCGCCTTCCCACTTTTGATCATAGAGACTGATGCAATTCTGTTATTTAATTTTGATTCGTGGACATATATTACACAGATAGCATGACATTACTGTGAAATAGGCAATAGCTTTGAAACAGCTCATTGCCTTTATTGTCTCTGCATTAATTTAAGTTGTTGGAAAAGGTAAAAAGTAAAAGGTATGTGAAATTGAACGCTCCACATTAGGGAGGAGATAAGAGCTGTTATGCAGTCTGTTATTATAAGCCTGTCAATTTGAGGATTTACAAGCATAGCATTTATTCACAGAGTATTCCACAGAAACCATCAAAAGTACAGTACACTCTCACAACGAGGGTAGGTCATGCACTGGTAAAACTAATGTTCCAAAAAAGTTGTGTTATTAATGCATATTACATTTGATAGCATTTATTTCAGTTCACAAAAAGGTATGCTGTCCTAAGTAGTACTTTTAATACTAATTTGCGCTCATGTACACATGTGGAATATATCTGCATATCTATGATCGCTTTAATGATGTTATATTATGGTACTGCTACTGTGATAGTTCTGTTGTGGTTAAAAAACATGAATTATTTTCACTCAGCCCATAGCCTTGTAGCCATGTTCTGCAGCAAGTTCGGTGGATTTTAAAACTAACAAGTATCATGGTTGTAATCTGAAAATAAGATATGCAGAATGTTCCATTATACAGTATCTAAGATTTGTTGACACAGACTAGACCTAATAAGCTGACATAAAGCCATTGCAGTTTTTTTTAATGAAGGTTTGTTCCAAAGTTTTTGTCCTAATTAGATTTTTAGTCATCATATTCATTCAAACCACGCAAGAAATCCTGTTCTGTTAGCATCAGTAACATTAATTTCCAGATATGTCGGACAGCATGACATTGTTCTGCTGATTAGTTTTATGGTTATAGCATCTTGTCATTGTCAGATGAATCATGGGTATGCCTTTGTCATTGTGGCCGGCTGCACGTAGCTGGCTTTTCTCTATCTAATTAGCTACTGTATTTGGCTGTCTCTGCCACTATGACCATGGTGTCTGTTTATTCTCTCTTTGAACAGAGTAATCTTAACTGGCACTGAACAAATCCACCAATGAGTACTAAAAATTAATTCTGGTCAGTTAAATAATCACAGTTAAATTCAGACCATCTTTTGAGACACACTTGATATTCTTATTTTTACCATACATTCTAATTTGTTGCTTTGAAGTTGAGTTGAATTTATAGTCAGTACATATTTTTATCTGTTGACTAGAACTGAATCTGGAAGAATAAACCTGAAGTCCACTGTATTTTCAGCAGATCAGAACAACCAAATATTTTCACTTTGTTTTATTTTATAATTACAATCATGTGTTCACATTTTTTTTTGTCTTTTTAGCATTGAGCATTGCAGGTTTTTCCATACAATTATTTTTCTTAACAGCTGGTTGTGTTGGAATGTACTCCAGTTTGTTCGTATTCCTGTAGAAAGGCACATCCCAATAAATGTAGGCCTATCTGTATTTTCTGTCAGTACAGTTTAAGCTGATTAACCAGTGTTGGGTTACTTTACAAAGGTAAGTCTGGTGCTGATTAAAAATTACATGACTGAAAATGTAATTACTCATCATCAGTTGGATTACTCAAAATGTGTCCAGTCTCATTAGCCACTTTCATATGTATATTCTAGAATATTGTGTTGGAAAAATACAGTAGTTTGTATGATTTGGACGAGGGTGTGTATTTATGTGCGTGCATGTGTGTGCGTGCGTGTGTGCGCACATGCGTATGTGTGACAATGATGTAATGATGTGATGTAATGAGATGTAAGCTCGTACTGGTACGTGCACTTACTGGGTGACGTACAGTAGCGAGTCACGTGGCTCTTGAGAGGCATTTTCAGTTTGTGTCTTGCATACATTGTCATTTGTTCTCTCTTGGCCTTTTGTCTTAGAGCAGCACACAGGTTTACGAGCAGTCTGGCAGAGTCTGTCCTGTCACATCCCAGAATTCAGTGTAATGTGCTGTGATGTAACTGCCTTACCAGCTCAGCTGACTTTGTCTCCAGCCCTAGTTCTGCCTCTGCCTCTGCTGAAGATTGAGTACAGATAAACTGAGGCAAACAGTTATTACCTCACACCAAGCTGTAATTCCAGTAGTGTGGTGTCCTGGGGGATGCACCAACTGGTGAGATCGCTACCACAGACAACCACCTAAATGGTCTAAACGCCACAGCCAGAAAGTAGCCATGCTGTGATTATCTGTGACAGTGCCTCTCCATTCAGTTCATGGCAAGCCTGTTCTGTTACAGTAATTTGATACTTTGTTTTTTAAGGCTCTTTAGCGATGATGTCACTATATGTGGTGTGATGTCATTCGGGGAAGTGTTGGGAACACTTTCATGACACTTGTTACATGTTCCCCTATTCCAGCACTTTTTTGTAATTTGTATTTGTCCTAATACTGTGGCTTGTTCTTCTGCCTAGTTGGCTTTGCAGAGGTTAGGTCAGAATAGTGTTCACTGTGTGAACTAAACCGTGTTCTTGGCTAGAAATAGCTGTACAAAATAAGTATTGTATCTTATTGAACCTGTGTTTAGTAGTTGTCCATGACCACGAAATGCACTTTTTGTACGTCGCTTTGGATAAAAGCGTCTGCCAAATAAATGGAATGTAATGTAATGTAACTTGGGATAGTAGAACAGATGTTTCTCTCTGGCTGGCACTGCCAGTTCCTTTCTCAGGCAAAGGCACGCCGCTGCCCTCTAGAACAGCAAGGACACAGCCGCTCACATGATGAGTGCTGCAGGTGTTTATGGTGCCCACAGGAGAGACCAGACTGCTCTGTCATTTGGCATCAATTGTAAAGCGCTTTGGATAAAAGCGCTATATAAATGCAGTCCATTTACCATCCATTAGGAGAAATGAAGATATGAAGGCAAAAAAAGAAAAAAAACTCTGGACTTCTGAATTCATCAGTGTGGATTCCATTTCTTAATTCATTCCATTTTTACAAATTGTACATGTCTACTTGTACATTTCAACTTAAGACATTCATAACCAATTCTAAAACAATACAATGTAATGTGAATGCATATTAATTTTGCATAGAAATTATGAAGACCAATATCTTTGTTCTCTGTATTTTACATTATAATAAGGAGAACATTTTTTTTTAGTTAAATGGCCTATTTATATTATTTTTAACTGAAGGATTTTTACAATTATATATAGCTTTTATGTGGCCTACTGTTAGGGGGTGGGGTCAGCTGGGTACTGCTGATCTTAGGCTGAAACTCTCTGTTAATTTAAAAGGACATTAACTGAGTTAACCTTCAGAATATGCCAGTTCTATCTCAGTGGTTGCTTTGATACAATAAACTCTGCGATGACTAGGATGAATGTGAATATGAACATACACTAGCGAAAGATCCTGGGCGTTGTCTCCCCAGCTGCTTTCAAGGTCTGAATGGAGCCGGTTGCCCCCGGCGACAGTGTGACGGACGGGTTGTTTCCCATGGGGCACAAGGCAGATTATTTCTCTCGCTGGTGCATGCACAAGAGCCACTCTTGCTCTGTGTATTTACAGTTCTGCAGAGCAGGGCGGGTAACAAGCGAAGGTGGTGGGGGAAGGGTTGCAGGGGGCCGGTGGGGGGGGTGGGGGGGAGTGGGGGGAGGAGCCACAGCCTCCACATTAATGAACAGCACTGAGGGACAGCCTCCAGGTAATTTAGCTTTTTATTTATTTATTTTTTTTGCAGTTGTGCTGGGAAACGCAGTGCGGCGGTGGTAACAGCTGGAAGCAGGTCTTTTTTTAGCCTCTCCCCAATCCGGCGGCGCGTGCATTACACCTCTGCATTCCAAATGACTCACGGCCCTCTGCTTTCCGACAGGGATCACCTCTCGTTACTTTCACCTGGGGGCGCCTCACTTAGGCACCGTGTCCTCGGTAATGAGGTCAGCCTAAAGCAGCTTTTAAGCCCCGCCTCTTTGTCCGTAGGGAGGGAAGGGAGACGGTGTTTCCACAGCCTTAAATGGCTGAAACGCTGAATCATCGCCAGAGATCAGACCAGCTGAAGCCTTCTCTCCCTCTTCCTTGCAGCTGCTGTGACTTCTGCGAAATGACTGTACAATTACATTGCTGCACGGCCGTACAATTGCATTAGAGCTGCATCATTCTGACCCTTATGAGTGGATAATTACCCACACCCAAATGGACTCTGTCTGCCTTGACCTTTTGATGATGGATGTGTTGGCGGTGGGAGGGGTGGTGGTGTGGGGGGTGGGGGTGATGGTGGGTTGTACAGAAATGCTCTCATCTTTATTAATGGAAGGTAGGATGCTGTTTAAAGGGCACTTAGGTCTGCTCTCTGAATAAGAATAATAAAGCAAAGTAGTTCTCAGTTTTATATGTATCTGATTGGAGCTTAGAATAAATGTTAGGTTTTCCTAAATATTAAATCGTGAATCCCATGTGGTGTGTTTAAACACATCAATCATATGCTAAGTCAGTGGCTGTGTTTGAAAATGTACATACTACAAACTGTATTTCTAGTATGTACTGGCAAACATACCATGTATGTACATGGCTTCTTGATGTATTTCAAATGCCGTAAATAATGTTGCAATGTATTAATACTGTAATGTAGGAAATAAACAACACCTGTAAATGATTTCTAACTGGTTAATTATCTGATAATGCTATATAACTATATTATGAATGAATACCATAGCTAGAATGTCAAGAAGACAATGAACATTGACACTTGTAGCTAGGGAGATAGCTGCCTTGCTGCCTTCCTGATGTAGCTAGTTAGCATTGCTTAGCTTGCTTAGTGTATTTTCTTCCTCTCAGTAAAGACTAAACATTTGTATAAGAGGGGCTATGAAAAATGCTTCATACCCTGCTTATGGGTGGATTGGACTATCAAAAAAGTTGGTAATGACATCTCAAAAAGGGGAGTTTGTAGAGTGTGAGGATGGAGCAAAATAATGGATTGTGATGCAGTCCTTGAGCTTGGGAACTGTACTTAATATGGCAGCTATGAACTTGCGTACTTCTTTGCTGCAAGCCTACGATAATGTGCTGACATGCATTTTGGAACATCCTCTAATGAAGCTCCACTGATTGATTTAACTTATCTTATTTGTACCACAAGATTAGCTCCTGTTTCTGACCCTGACTCTGCCCCTGCTGCAGCTTGCGGTCGCTGGCCTGTTTGTGCACATGTGCAGTGGATGGGTAGTTTGCTATTCTCAAGCACTCCACAGGTAAGAAAAGGCAAAAGCCAGTCAAATAATGCTATTGATATTTGGGCTCACTAGCTTAACGCTTGGGATGTCAAACCAAATGCTTTCCCTAGCCAAATTTCTTGATTAAACCACCCAAAATGCCATTATAGTATGAGCTCTATAAGTAGGTGCATGAAACTCTTGTGTAGAAAGAGTTTATATTTTCCACAAATAGTTGTGTTTCTTTTCTTACTTCTTTTCAGAATTTTGCATTTTGTTGCACGGCAGCCCACAGTGCAGGCCCAGCTACGATCCTGGGGCTTTGGCCGTGGTCCCCTTATTCACAGACCGGCGTGCTGACAGATATTCCCTTTCTTCCATAAAGTGGCCGGTTGTTGCAGAGAGGAATTCTGAGAATGCCGTCTCCTGAAGCGGGGTGTTATTGAAGTGTGACCGATTCCTTTGTGTGGCGGCGACGTCCCTCTGGGCGAGGAAGACGGTGAGGTTGCTGCTCGGGCCCGGCACAAAGCAGGGGAAAAAATCCATTATCGGCATCGTCATTAGCCAGACAGTGAAGTTATGGCAGGACGTTTCCCAACCAATTACAGCGAATATAGTCGCAACGTGACCTGAATATCGTACTGTAGTGTGAAAGATTGTATGGCTGTGGTTATGATTAGACATCACCTCAGGATTTGTGTGTTTTTTTTTTTTTTTTTAACGGATAATTATGTATATGCAGGGGACTCATAACCCATAACCCTTTTCACCCATGCAACCTTATGCTGAAATAATATGGACCTTGACCATTTAAGGGTCATGTAAGTTGCCATTATAGAAAAGCTCTGGCAATTTGCCAACTCCAGACCATGTGCTGTAACTTTAGTGGAAATGTTCTATTTCTGTGTTAGTGTGAGAAAAGCCATAACTTAACAGATCAAGCCTGCTAAACTTCACTTGTTTCTTTAAGACATCCATACAGCTACATTGTATCTTCAAGAAGTAAACTGAGCATGTACACTAAATAAATGATAGGCCATACTAACTACATATACAGTACTGTCTGTCACTGTCATACTGTACATTCAAGTCATTTAGTTACACAAAAGTTTCTAAAGTCTGTAGGTATACAGTATGTGCATATTGAAATGGCCATTAGCTGTTATGATTCACTTTTTCATCACTAGCAAGCTACTAAACGTTAGCTAGCTTCTCTGGCTAATGAGCTAAAGTTAACAGAATCATAACTTGTGGGGTCTATATATGTATATCTTAGTTATGATCCTGACCTATACAAATCACACTGTTGGTTCTTTTCAAGTATTTGACCGCTGGTCGTTCAGACAGAAATTACTGGCACCTTCATATGTGAATGCTGTCAACCTATTAATACATGGGATAGTTCTTGTGAGCAAGAGAAGCCACTAGCAGTACTGGAAAAGTTGCCAAGTCCCATGTCTGAAAGCTGCTAATGAAATGGGTTTTAATCTTTTTAATGCCCAGTTTGTGTTGTTTTGTGTGCACTGAATAGTAGATTTCTGCACTGCACTGAATGGTAGATTTATGCAGTAAGACATTGCATTGATTGTTCTAATTAATTACACGACATTACAGGCATTTAGCAGACACTCTTATCCACAGTGATTTACACAACTTTATTTTCTTTTTACATACAATCCATATAGAGAGCTGGAAATGTACTGAATAAATTCAGGTTAAGTACTTTGTTCAAGAGTATAATGGCAGTGTACCAGCAGCAGCCTTACCAGCCCAGTTCCTTTACCACTATACTGCACTGACGCCCTTTCTCTGACCTTTAGCACAGTAAGTTCTTTGCTGGAGTATTCCAACTGAAGTACCAAGGGTGCAACAGAAGTGCCATATATGAGATTTAAATAGGACTTCAGAGCTCAGCGCACGGTCATTGCTGTGGAGAAAAGGAGAGGTTTGTACACAATGTTTGTACACAGGAGAGATTTACAGCAACATCAGAGCCATGAGCGCATGACAATAAACCCACTGAGGAAGGGCGTCACCGGGCAGAACTTGTCCTCTGATGAGGTTTAGGCAGAGAGAGTCCTACATTTGCTTTGTTTTGTGTCGCATTATAAAAAGCCTTTCATCTCCTGCATGATCAGATCCAGTATGAAGGATGATGAGTAATCTGTAGGGCCCCTGGCAGGACAGCTGGAAAAGCAGGAAGTAGACTGACACTTGAGTACGGCGCCTGGGTGGGATGAGGCCATTATGGAGCCATTAAACCGATGCGTCTCCACACTGCCATGGGGGAAGCTGATGGGCAGGGGGCTCCAAATTTAAGGCCCTGCTTTTGGGTCAGTGGGAGGACTGATCCCACAATTCTCCTGTGACTGTCTAAGACTGGTATTGTCAGCTGTAGCCCTGGAAAGCCCTAGGCCATGTTGGTCTTTGTGTTCACTTGAAAAAGAAAAGTAACAGTAACCAAATACACCAAGTGAAATGACATGGCGGAGTAATTAACTGTATAGGAGATCCCTGGTCTAAGCGCACTGAATCAGTGGTAGAATTGTACAGTAGGTTATAGCTCAGGGAGCAAGTGGGAGTCTCCATCCACTCTTATGATTTCAGGGGGCTGTGCCTACCCTGGTTGGCTCCACCCACCCATGCTCCTCCCACATCAGGGTTGGAGACCTTTGGCCCATTGGTCCAGAAAGCACAGCACGCATCAATCAAACTTGGCATATCTCACAGGAAGAGAGCTTTTAATGAAATCTCTTTAAGAGTCGAGCAGCCAAGCCCCTATAGTAAAAGACAGGAAAACAAAAAACCTTAGTAATCTCATTCCACAGTATAATAGGGTGGACCTGTGTGAGCTCGGCTGAAAGGGCCGGGCTGCGTATGGAAGGATTGATGGAGGCAGGCTGTGATGTGAAAGAAAGCAGCTGGGTCTAATGTGATTTTCACTGGCACTAATGGAGTAAGACCTCACCGGACCACGCATGTCCTTAAAAAGAAGACGGTGAAATGATGGACTTCATACTTTACGGCTGCCATTTTACATTTTAACCTGAGTTTTGATCCAGTGGCCAGAACAGGAGATTGAGTGGACTGTGCTCATGTGAAAAACAACAAAAACCTCTAACAGCAATTTGTTTTTCCTGTTCACTGGGCTCACATCTCTCTAAGACATCTTTGGCATTTGAAATTAGGTTAGCTGCACTAGCTAGAGTCTTCATTTTTGTTAAAGTTACATCCCTTTTTTTACATCTTTTTCTCTATGATATAGTCAGATGTGGGATGGTGGGACATTTGCACTTTATTGAATCATAGTCTCATCATGAGAATCATAAGAATAATTAGTTTCTAATTTCTGTGGAACATAATGGCAATAATTGTGGAAAAATTAAAGGTAATGGCTAGATGCGGATGCTACAAAGCCTTGCATTCTCATATCTTCCACAGGGCAAAATCATATTTTGCCCAAATTATGATGTGAGTGCAAAATGCTAATTTTTCAATGTTCACTGTTACAGCTTTGCATTGTTGAAATCAAAAGGGAAAATTTCATAATTAATGGTCAACTTCCTGAATTATTTATCCGCCGACATTTTGTTTTAATCCTACCAGTTTTATCAAAGCTGGCATGAAGCGTATGAAGGAAAGGCTGCGAGCTGGTCGGGGGTTTGACCCTCGTCCACAGACACCACGGGGGGCTTGTGAGCTACCGTAGGATGGCGCAGGGCCGTTTCAAACGGGCGGTTTCCCGCTCGTGCCTCGCCGTTGGCCTTCATTACGCTTTACGCATCTGATGGATTGCTTTCATTCGGAACAAGCCATCCCTGGGCTGATCTGTGGGGGCAAGAGGGTCTGATTTAACTGGGGCTTGATGTTTGCGCGTTGACGATGCCCTTTAGGGTGGCGGAAATCGCGGGGTCTTTATCATCCTCTGCACACCACATTTGAAATGGCTTCAGATTTCTACACGGTAATGTGCTAAATATCGGCGAATAACGAAATATCATTTGTGAAAGACGGGCAGTGCTCTGAGGCTTTCTGAGGTAGAATGCTTTTGCGGTTTGCAGGGGATGGGGTGTGGACAGCGATCCGCTCGGAGGCCATGGTATCTGAATCCATTCCTCCACCCGAAGCATTGATTTTCTTCTTCTGTGTCAGATAAAGCCCGGGGTCCTGGTGGAAATGTAACCTAACCTATCGCTGTGTGGAAATGAGAGGGCCTTTAAGCCTTGTGTGCCAGTTTAATGCACTGACTGAAACCCCCTCTCGGACCGGTGGTACAAGCGATTAGGCTTCACCTCGATCTCAGCAACAGAACACAACTGACGTAGTCAGACTGGCAAGGGCCAGTGTTGTGTGGACATTCTTAAGAACAAAATGTGACTGTCTGATTGCATTGCCTGTTGTTGTTGATGAAGACATTCGAGTTTAGCAATGCTGTAAATAGATTCTGGTTGTGTAAGTATGCAATATGTACAGTTCACATGAAATTAAAGCAAGATGCATTTAAAAACACTAATAGTTTACTGTTGCAGGGCTTTGTGTTGTATGGAAGCACTCAGTAGTGTTTGACTGTTTTCTCCCTTGGCTCTCCCTTGGACTTACTGGCTAAACACCTCTGTGAAAATGACATAATATTTGTGCATTTGCCAAATCTGCTTTTTCCTCACTGTACGTCCTTCCAGGAAATCCCTTAATTTGTCACCTCCGTAAATCTCTCTGCTCTATTTAAAGAGTACTATTGTTCCTCAAGAAACAGTCTTTCTGTGTATTGTACCTATATTTAGCCTGAAACACTTGTCATTTACATTGACAACCTGAAAATCAGTGTGAGTATGAAATGGACACCTTCACCCTTCCCACTCACTAGTTACAGGCAACAACAATGAAAAACAAACTAAAGCAGCAAAGACAAAAGAAAGCAAAACCCAGTTGGCCAGCTGTTCAGTTGACCAGTTTCTTGTTCTGTCTTTTTGTTGGGACAGACGAAACTCAAACAGACTCACCCTCTTGGTGTGTACTCCCGGTCTCGGCCCCGAACTGTGGTGAGGAACACACCCTTAAGCACCTGGGCTGATTGGTTAACGCAACCCAGATGCGTGTGCTCTCTCCACCACCCGACGTTGCCGAGACCAATCCGCTTCATCGGCGGATCGAATGTGACAATTACCAACATTATTATGCAGGTCCATGAGAGCGAATAGCTTGTACTGCTTGACCTACGAGAAGGGAAGAAGGATCTGCATGATGTGAAAACTGATATTCATGTTTAGCATTGTGAATATACTATATTAATATAATGCTGCTGTATAAGTGGCTTTTTTGAGCTATTTGAAATGTATGTTCTTGCTTTAAAGCACAATTGGCATGCCTGAATGCCCTATGCCAATTGTAAAGCAGGCTGGTCTTCAGAAAGCATCCTTAATTGTACGTATAACTGTTTAGGTCAATGAAAAACACCCTCAAAAATGAAAAAGAAAACAAAAACAATAATCCCCAGAAAGTGCACTATCACTTTATAAAGCATGGCACCTTCTGTGGCACAATGCCATCTTCTGCACTGGGAAGTGTTTTCTTTAGTTTGAAGGAAAGAGTGCCCCCTAATGGCCCAGAAGGCCAACCTCCAGCAGCCATATTTCCGAGAGGTCTCCCATCCTAGTAGTAAACAGGCCCAGCCCCATTCAGCTACAACTGTTAAACATGAGAAGGAACAGAACGTTATGGCTGCTAGCATTATAAATTAGCGGTAGTTCTTTTTAGTTGCATTTGTGAGGTTTTTTTGAGCTGTTGGCTAATAATGATTTCTTTCTTAAAATGAAACTGCGGTCTAAGAAAGGAATTATTTTCCACACCCTCTGTGGGAACAGAATAATAGTGTCTTTTTTTTTTCCTCTGTATGATTGTTATGAAATACTGAATAAATGCAGAGATTCCAACGGTAGCCCATAAACCTTACTTTACCCTTGAAGTAAGAGATTCCATTAATTAGTTTGGCCTCTTTCAGACATTATCAAATTCACGGGATAATGGTGCCATCTAGTGGAGTATGTCAATTCAGCATTAACTGTGACTTTTCAAGTCAATATTTCTCCACGTTTTCTGCAGCAGTGCCCCTTGCGGTGATGTGATGATTTGCATTTATGGCATTTAGCAGAAGCTCTTATTCAGAGCATCTTGCAGATGAATGTTTTACTGAAGCAATACAGGTTAAATACCCTGCTCAAGGCTACAGCAGCATTTGCGACTCCTGGGAATTGGACCTACTACCTTTGAATTGCAACCCCAGTTCCCTAACCGTTATGATACATTGCTTAATAACAAGATAATTAATGCCTCCTATATCTGAGAACCTTGTCGCATTGGCAAGTTGTAAGACTTTGGCCTGTTCAGTATTGTGAAAAGGTCCTGAAAGATAGCTGGAGCAGATTACAAAAAAAAGCAGCACACGTTGCCTCCATATGTTACTTGTAAGTCACAAAAGTGCATATTGCATAAAATAGTCATTTTATAAAAGTGTAGAATGAGAGCGTGAATATTTTATTAAAGAAACAGATGAACCAGTTGTACGAGACACTTTAATGCCTTTCGTCTGGCTGTATTTTGTCGGAACTAGCCGGGTCATTTGAACCAGCCGCATGAGGAAACGGTTGCTCACACAGGCTGTACCGATCAGGCCTTTCAAAAAGAATACATTTCAGTCGCGTGGTAATGTGACCGACATTTCCAAAAACGAATCGCCAGTAATTACTGAACGCATTGCAGTAGCCGTCCAGCTAATGGGCTGCGGAGGCAAAGGGGAAGAACGGGGGGATTATAAAAAGGCAACGGCTGACCACAAACGGATATTACCACGGGAAATGGTGCCGTTGTGGATTGGAAGTTGCTGGCCGTGCAGCTTATTTCTCCCTCAAATGTGATGGAATGAGGTTTATGTTTCCTAGATTTGTAAGGAGCAGACTTTGCTGTAAATAAATAAATAAATAAATAAATAAATAAATAAATAAATAGTTCAGTGCAGGCCGCAGAGTGGACTGTTTTTCGTTGCTCAGCACAGACCTCATTGGTCAATTAAAACACTTCATTACACAGTTAACTCACCTTAGCTGATTTTCTGCAGCTCCATTTGTTGCTGATTTAAGACTGAAGACAAAAGCCGGCAGATCAAGGCTACATTTGAATACTTTAAGAAAGTGTCCTCCTTGTCCCCTCACCTCCTTGTGACCCAGAACGGGCTAACTGACTACTCTGACTGAGAACATTCAAGTTGTTTAAGGAAAGAAGGAAGGAAACAACGTTGTTCCCATATGTGCTCAGTTTCAGCATCACTCCTCAACGATGTCACTGCTAACTAGGATATCCAAATTCTTATGAAAACGTTGCTGTTCTTTTGAAAACTACTCTTTCCTATTCGCCTTTTCCTTTCTTATTTTGTGTTCAGAATGGACCAGGGAAATAAAGCAAAATGTAAAGAAATGAGAATTAAAGAACACCCCTGCCTTATTGTGAAAGAGAGAATAAATGAATATTATTGCAACCAATAGGTGGGGCCAGAGGACAAGGCCTGCTGCTCCACCTCTTTCATGGGAAATCGCTGAAGATCATTGAGTTGAGATTTCCCTGGTTGACTATAAAGGTTAAACAAATGCACAAGTGAAATTTCCAAAGAGCATATACACATTTCAAACCTGACAGCTTCTTTTGGAAATAAGATTCATCCTTGACGTCTTTAGTTTGTACTTACGAGTGCATTTGTGTTTGTGCTTAATGTACATACCGCAGTATGCAAACTGTTTGACTGATGTTCATTTTTAAATGGTTGTGAACTTAAAACCTATTTCCAAACTTTGCTGTCCTTGTGCTGATTTTTAAAGGAAGTACGGTTCCTGTAATTTAATTTGTTTTTGTCACAAAACTCAGTGAATTGGACCCAAATGCTTAGACTAATAGAAGGCAATAGCTGTAAAAAAAAATCAAAAAGATTTTTTGCTTGAGAACTTGAGGAAAAATTACAATGAAATTCATGAGAAGCAAAACCACTGGAGAATAACCATAGACAGGACATGAGAGATCACTCAAAAAATATTCAGGGTGCTAGAAACATGAAGGGCTAGCAATGAACTGGGGAGGTTCACCCAACAACTCACTGGAGACACTAGGGAAGCAGGGAGCATACATGAAGACAATAACTAACAAACTAAATACATGCAAATTAACTAGAACTGGAACTAATATAATATAACAAACAACACAGACACATTACGGGAACTCCAAGAAAGGGAAACATACGGCCTCTGGTGGTCAACAGGGGAACTTGTGACAGTTTTATTTAATTCAGAATTTAATGCACACTTCAAACGACGGTTAATTACATTGAATTTGCCATGATATTGCAGTTGGAATTAAAATATTGTACTCACTTTTCAGCAGTCAGACATATAGGATGACACATACAGATATATTCTGTGTACAGATGCAGGTAGTTAGTACTGAAATATTACACAGTCAGAACATGAATCGCTCGAGGTCCTGAACGTTCTCCTGATGTTACCATGGAAACCGCAATATAAGCGAGTCATTCCTCCTCCCTGAGCTATGGTGCTTATATCTGAGGGAGGGGTGTGCATACAGCTCCTGCACAACAGCCGGTGGGACTGAACGATATGCAGCCTAGCAGCCGCCCCCCGCAGATGCTATTTCAGGAAGCTAAGCAGCGATCGCTGGCCCGAGGCCTTCCTCTTTGCCCTGTCCTTCCTATTCATGGCCCCAGCGCATTTTCAAAGCGCATCACGTCAAGGAAGCGAGGGCCCGCCCCCATTGTCCGCGTTGTGTGACCCGGTCCGGATTGCTTATTTTAAAAAGGGATCACGCATGAGCCGTCGGCCAAAAACCGCTGCGGCACATGCTGCTCTCGTGTAGCGGAGGGATTCCAGAGAATGCACTCTAATTTAGCACAGGGCAGCACAGAGAAGAGGGACCAGTGTCCTGCAAAGACATGAAGGTTGCTAGTCAATGAACATATAAAGCAGGAAACATAGCACGGTTAGTTACTGTAGCAGGGCCTAAGGTTGAGAAGGTGAGAGGGTTGTTACTGTAGCTGGAGGATCATGGTTTGTGATGGAGAGAGGATTGTTACTGTAGCTGGAGGATCATGGTTTGTGATGGAGGAGAGGATTGTTACTAGTAGGAGGATCGTGGTTTGTGATGGAGAGAGGATTGTTACTGTAGCTGGAGGATCATGGTTTGTGATGGAAGAGAGGATTGTTACTAGTAGGAGGATCGTGGTTTGTGATGGAGAGAGGATTGTTACTGTAGCTGGAGGATCATGGTTTGTGATGGAAGAGAGGATTGTTACTAGTAGGAGGATCGTGGTTTGTGATGGAGAGAGGATTGTTACTGTAGCTGGAGGATCATGGTTTGTGATGGAGAGAGGATTGTTACTGTAGCTGGAGGATCATGGTTTGTGATGGAGAGAGGATTGTTACTGTAGCTGGAGGATCATGGTTTGTGATGGAGAGAGGATTGTTACTGTAGCTGGAGGATCATGGTTTGTGATGGAGAGAGGATTGTTACTGTAGCTGGAGGATCATGGTTTGTGATGGAGAGAGGATTGTTACTGTAGTAGGAGGATCATGGTTTGTGATGGAGAGAGGATTGTTACTGTAGCTGGAGGATCATGGTTTGTGATGGAGAGAGGATTGTTACTGTAGCTGGAGGATCATGGTTTGTGATGGAGAGAGGATTGTTACTGTAGTAGGAGGATCATGGTTTGTGATGGAGAGAGGATTGTTACTGTAGCAGGATGAACATTATTTGTGATGGAGAGTGGATTGTTATGGTTGCAGGATCATAGTTTGATTGAGATAAGATTTTTACCATGTCAGGGCCACAGTTTGAAAAGGAGAGGATTGTTACTGCCGCAGGATGATAGCTTAAAATGCTGAGAGGATTGCAGGACCATTGTTTGTGATGTAGAGATCTGTTATGCTTGCAGTAATAGATGGGGATTATGATAGAGCCAGGCAGAGCCCCCGCGTGTAGCAGGTGAGTGTGGAATGCCGTTGGCAGGGAGACGTGAGACCGGCGACTCGCAGTGACTCTCTCCAGCCTCTCCGCAGGAGAGGGGGCGGGGACAGCACGATAACATCTCAGTCTTAGCCCCGCCCCCACACCCCCCATGCCCCCACGCATACGCCTCCTTACAGTCTCCTCTCCTCTCAGCAAAGCCGTATTTTTACACGCGTGTGTTGGGGACCGGGGCGGGGAGGGCTGGAGGCAGCTGTTTGGAACAAAGTTATTTGCGGTGATGCAATCCCACCGCCACGGAGAATCCGAAGAATCCCGACGACGCGGATGCCAGCGGGATGCCGAGGGCTCCGGACCGAAAAGGGAGCACAGGACAGGGCTGTTGTCCCGCTAGCGGATCGCGGGCTGCGAGTACCAAGCATGGCTGCCTGCTCTGTTCTCACTAACTCAGCAATGGCCCGCATGCCCGTGAAGACCTAGGAAGTGAGTACTGTTACTAGGTGATTTCGATTTGTGGGTTCATCGATTGAGCTGCTGATCTGCATTCGCTGCTGTGGCAACCTCACACTTTGACTCCGCCCAACGCCGTGGCTATATGTAGCTGCAGCGGTATTTTACTAATGGGCCCCATTATGTCAAACCGGCTAGTTCATACACTGAGTTTGTCAGGACATGACCGATATATGCAACTGGAAACAGGAGACAACTGGACCCTCTGTCCAAGAATATTTTTGTAGTAACACTTGTAGAAAAACCTGTTGGACATTCCTGAGCCACTCAGAATTGTACAGGATACATGAGGTGGTGATGGGGGTACGAGGTGGAGTCTGTTATTTAAAATTTATCAATTTCAAATGGAAGGATTATTTTATTTCATAACAGCTGCTTAATTGAATAATGACTTTGGTTGCTTCCCAACTCTGCTTATTTTGGAGGCATGGCAATGTGTGGAAATTAAACTGATAAGATGGCTTATAATCAGTATGGATGCCATAACATTTTATTTTATACCATAAATAAATATTGTATTTTTTCAGTTTCGGTGAGCTGAAAAAATGACATTGCTGGTCAATATGACTATCAGTTAAACCAATGTTAGGTTTTGATCTGGAAGTGGGGGATAAACGCTTTAGAATAGGACTGGGTTAAGACAATGACCTTCTCATATTGAAACTCACTCCCTCTGCAAGCGATGGTCATGTGACTTAATGCATGTGTCCAATCTGCGTAGCATAACTTTCCGGCAACATGGCAGGAATGCTGGTGGAACAGTGTCAGTAGGGCCTTTACATTCATTACACACAGGCCCCGCCCCGTAACGAGAGCGGCTTGGCGTTCCGCACCGGGGCACCACTTGGTCCCAGCGGTATTCCATTACATTACATTACATTACAGGCATTTAGCAGATGCTCTTAGCCAGAGCGACTTACACAACTTTTACATAGCATTTTTACATTGTATCCATTTATACAGCTGTATATATACTTCTGGTTAAGTACCTTGCTCAAGGGTACAACGGCAGTGTCCTAACCAGGAATCAAACCTATGACCTTTCGGTTACAAGCCCAGATCCTTACCCACTGTGCTACGCTGCTGCCAGTGTATTCCAGCGAAGCGAAACAGCCCCGCCCAGGTCGCTGAGTCACTCCGTCCGTCTGCGGGCGGTGGGTTCACCCAGACTGGCTGTTTATGAGCACTGCGCCGTCCCGGCTTCCTGTAACCTTTTAATGGTGGAACAGGATGGACTGCAGAGCGCGTGGAATAGCTGTGCTTATTACACTTTAAAAGCATCGGCGGAAAATGGAAATATGTTGTTTTATTACTAGGTTGTGCTTCTGGGTCAGAACCATAATGTCTTTTGTTTCTGCTGTTTGTGTTCTAGACACTGACCTGAGTTACTAACCTGATATTTAACATTGTTTCTTTTTTCATGTATCTGCTGCTGTATATTTTCTATGTAGCCCAGTCTAGGTGGCATACACAAGTCAGAGCACCCAAAGCTTTTTGTATGCCAAAACAAATCCAAAGCAGAAAAACCCACAGGGTGCTATTTTGTCTGGGTTAGATAAGTGAGCATTATAATTAGTTGCATGATGTATAAATTCCATACATATAAATACAGATAGGAAATGCACAGTGCTGTGAATTAGCTTTTACTGAATGCATGCTGTGTCAGATGAGTAGCCAATTATCAATTTACATAAAATACATTTTCCAAATATTGTAGGTAAGCCTACTAGTAATATTATGCTTTTGGCTGATCAGAGCCCAGTACGTTTTTTTCTGCTGTTTTTGCCAAGCTTATTTGCAGCCCCTGCCAAAAGTGTGTTTTTATTGTAGTGGAACAGGTGTTAGAAAATTATAGCAGACTGCCTGATTGATATTGACCATGTGCCAGTGGATATTAACCATTATGCCTTTGCTCACTGCATGAAAGTTCCTTTTAACTATTGAAAACATAACTGTGCTTTATGCATTTAAATTCTTGATCTGGAATGAACACATTACTCTTTCAAGAAGTGTCTTGAGATCTTTCTGCCAACAGTGAGTCAGGACCTCAATTTAACATATCCTCTGAATGCCTTGCACTTTCTACGACGTCGCTGAGTTTGGTGGCATTGGATTTCTGTTTGGTGCAGAGACAAGAGTGCCCCCTGTTGGCCCACTAACTCATTCAGTGGAAACTTCGTTTTTTTTTCCAGCAGGCCTCCCATTCAACACTAAGCAATCCATGCCTGCTTAGTTTCAGCTGTTTGCCTTGGGAAGGGTAAAGGGTGATTTGGCTGTTGACTTGCTGTACTGTATATGGCCACAACTGCATCCAGAACGAATTGGATGGTGCGAAATGAGCAGCTGGCAAAGGAATTTCTCGCTACGAGTATCTGTGCCAGCCAACAGGGGCAGCTTATGCAGTAACATTCCATTCGATCGGCCATCTGAGGTGTGGCTAGGTCGAAATACAGAGCGGTCTATTTTAACCGTGTGTTCGACTCTTCCCAGTCTTCGCCCTTGTGTGTTCAGAGGGAAAATCTTTCAAAATAAAAGACATTTATGAGCCGCAATGGCGTCTCTTTACTCTCCTGGAGCTGCCCTTGACCCCCCTGCACCCTCTGCCCAAACCCCACTTCCCTGTAGCAGCTGCCTCTGGGCTGGGTGCGGAGTGCTTAGAGCGTAGCCCCTGTGAGTGGCAGTGAGGTCACAGCCAAAAATAGCACCCCACCCCCCTCCCCCTCCTCCCCCACCCCCACCCCCATACCCCCCTGCGAGTGTCAGAAAGCCAGACTCCCGAGAGAGGCCCCTCCCTCTTCAGAGAGGGAACCAGGTCAGTGCGGGGGGAGAGAGCGCTCAGAGTGTTAGCTTCAACCCCAAGGAGCACTGTTGTCATCAAATCAAGAAGAGCAAGACACGCTTAGTTACTTCTTCGCTTTCACGGACGCCGGCCCTGCAAGTGTAGCACACCGGTAAGACGTTCCAAAAATGACAAATATGTCAGACCAGATAACCCAGCTCAATGCAGGAAATTGGCCAGTTTGCTTCAGGGTTTGTGACAGATTTTTTTAATGTTGAAATGCTGAAGCTAAAGTGCGTCTCTGCTGTCTTATGGTAGCCCAGTTATGGCTGTCCGTCCGGAGTATGAAATGTGATGTTGCTGGGAAGTGTAGTTTGAGTGAAGACCGTGGTGAGCGAGCAGCACCTGGGTGAGAGATCTCAGCTCAGAGGTTACAGTGAATGAATCTGAATGTTTTGATTGGCTGAAAGCTTTGTCGAGATTAAGTTTAGTGTCATCAAGATGAAACGCACATAAATCTAAGTTGTGACCACTGGTCATTTCCGGAAAAAATCTGTGTGCTGCATTACAGCTACTTTTTGAATTATCATTAGAAAGCCATTGCAGGTCTTGCAAAGGACAGTTGTATGGGTTTGGGTTTCTGTGGCTTGTGTGTGTGTGTGCGATTGCGTGCATGTGTCATTGGAACCCACTCTGCACATGTTGTTGAGAATGACAGCTGGACTCCGTAGAGATGAACCCGAGAACAGTCTTGATTTAAATGCCCTTCTGAATTCTCTTTATCCAAATTTGACTGTAAGCTTTTGCTTCTGTGGCAATTCTCCTAAACCTAGTGACAGCCAGGCAACCCCCTACCTTGTATTATGAAACCGAAGCGTGCCAGTTTTACATGTGTAGCACACGTGAGTGTGTGCATGCCTTAAGCTGTTGACATGTGCTTGCCATGCTTGTACAGTACAGTGCAGTGAACCACGGTGAATGTCCTGAATCTCTACCCGGCTCCATGCTCAAAATGTTTTTTTTTTAAATTAAATTTATCTTTGCACATTATTTGTATTGCACAAGATATAGAGACACACTGAGGGAAAAGCAGACAGAAGAAACATTTCAGTTGTATGCTGGCATCAGTGTGTCACAGGCTCCCTATGGAGTGCCACATGGATAGACCTGCAACAGGTGTCAGTCATTTAGACAGCCAATTAATAGAAGGACCAAGAGGTGAACCATGCAGGATTTATTGACTGATGTCTATTGCTGCTTGTAGCATTCAAGAAGACATGTCATGTATTTTTGACATAATACAAGTGCCTTGGATGACAAAAAACACGTTGCAGTGAAAATATGTTCAAAAATATTATTTATTTATTTTTATTGAATGTCCCCTGTAGTTGTAGGCTTCAAAGCAGTAGAATATATGGATTTTGAGATTAAGACCAGAGATTCACGTCCCCTACAGGGGACGATAATGAATTGGCGAGCCTTGGGAGGATGTGTGGTGTCTCTACTTCGCCCTATGAGGCCGTGAGATTAACTGACACGGTTGATATTAATGATTTAAAAATGCCATTTCCCTCTAAGGCTCTGACGTATCTTTCTGGTAACTACAGTATTCCTCCTTATTTTCCCCCTCCACATTCTGGAGCTGTGAGTAAATCAACTGGTATGTAGACGCTTGTAGACACCACACAAAGTCTAAGCTACTAATGCGTTTTATGCTTGGACTATCTTCATGTTTATATGTGGCACATTGACCCAGTGAAGCAGGACTGTGTTGCCTGGCGCCCCAGCACACTTTTCCCTCGACGATACCGCTGCGTATTCACTGTGCGTGTATTTGGAGCCTAGACTCTGGCACGGCACCGCATCACATCGGCTGCGCGCTTGACCTACATTCTCGGGTGCCGCGTTATTTTAGGGAGCGGGAACCACCGGAGCCAAGTTCTCGCCGAGCGGCCGCAAGGTACTTTGTTGTCATCAGGTTGTTATGGAGATCCGGGGAGCTGGAGAAAAAGCCCTGACACCTCCCCTCTCTTTCCTCCCTTTATCGCTTTTGGCATATTCAAATTCGGAGTCGGCCTTATTGGAGCAAAGATAATCATGCCCGCTGCCAGCTTACCACCCACAGAATGTGCATGCACACATAAAAAAAACTGCAGAGAGCATAGCAATTACTCTTTTAGCTCACTCTCCCCGTCGCTGAAATTCTCCTTCTGTTCCCAACCTCTTCTCTTTCTCCCATATTCCTTTGCATGTTTCTTTTCTCTATTTTTCTTTCCTCTCGTCACATCTCTGTGATGTTATGCTCTGTTAATTGTGCCAGTGACTCATGGCCACACGGTTCTCACTGTAAATATCCATCACCGTGACGGAGCGCTTTGGCGGCTTGTTCAGTTCCTGTTTGTTGCAGCGCCTGCAGGATTTCCATGTTGCATGGATATGAAGTGCACTGACTCACGCCGAATCACTCCTTGCTTGCTTTTCAGAGGGAAGGAGAAAAAGGAAGTAAGGCAACAGTGTTACAATACATAATAAATAAGCTTTAAACACGGGTACTTTAGATCTTCGCTAACCTAGCTAAAAGGTAATGTGTAGATAGAGTTAATTGATGGTTTTTCTTCAGTGTCACCACAAAATGGTGACGCATGCTGTATGTGCAGACACACACTGTACACTCATCGGTCAAACTGCATGGTTTTATCGTGCTTGTGATGATTTTCTATGCAATCGTCATGATTAACATTCGAATTGTGCCGCTTGATATTTACTGAAACAACTCAGTTCAAAGTGCTTGGCCCAATGCCACTAACTCAGTGCGCAGTCAGAACCTTGGAATTCAGGTTAATAGCCTGGTCCCTTAACTGCTACACTACGCTATACTGTCTCTAGACACACAGGAGAATTGCCCCATAAGTCCATTTTCTACTCAGTACTGCCATCCATACAGGATGTACTGAAAGCCCTTAGTATAGAAGGCTTCAGAGTAGATGCTACTGACTTGTAGTAAGAAAGGGGGACGCCAGAGCGATCACTTTCCCTTTCTTCCTTTCATGTTTTCCTCCTGTTTCCACATCTTCAGGGGGATGGGAAGGTAGCATCTGCTGAGGAAACGCAACAGCTGATCCCCAGCCCAGTGTCCCTGAATCACTGTCACCCAGCAGGGGAGAGCACAATTACTGCTCAGCCAAACGCTCATCGCTATTCTCCGAGCAGGGCTGGCTTAAATCAACACTAAATAAAGTCCAAAGGTGTTTTAAGGTATTTTAAAAATGGAATCGCGTTTATCGCGCGATAGCCACATGCATGGCCGGTTCAGAATGATATTTCTCGGGCCGCGGCTGGAAACGGTAAAACCGCGCGGCCCAACCAACCGTTAACCCGCGCCGCTGGTGAAAGATGAGGCTAGTGAGACCGGCTAATGAAACGTGAAAGCGGCTGAGCTTCCCTTAAACGTAACGGGGGGCTGCTTCAAATAAGTGGAGCCATCTTTCGCCGCTGGGTTGCCAGCCTCGGACTCCCCACTGAGTCCCTCATGCTCAAGCATGCTTGCTTTACCCCGATAGCACCGTAGCTAGACTAAAAGAGTGGGGAAGGGGCATTCGGAGGATTTGAATCTGTTTAAGTCTGGGCTCCCCAGCCCTGTTCCTGGACAATTACCATCCGCTGGGTTTTTATTTCAACCCTTGGCACACCTGACTCTACTAATCAGCAGCTCAATGAGATCTCCAGCTGTTGAATGACGTGTGCTTTGCTAGGGTTGGAGTGGAAAACCTACTGGACAACAGATCTCCAGGAACAGGGATGGGCAGCCCTGGGTTAAGTCACGGTGGAAGAGGCTGAACTGGCCTGCTTCTGCACAGAGACCAGCCCCCGGGGGAAGGTGATGCAAGATTTAGAGAGGGCGTCATGTAGTCCTGAGGAGGGGTACAGCGAGCCCCTTTTTCCAGAGCGGAGGGGCTCCGGTGTCCACTGTCGGCCCGACAGCATCCGAAATAAGCCGCCCCGGAGTTGGAACCCTCGTCTCCGCCCTACTGGCGGCCCTGTTCCGCAGGAGGTGGGGGAAAGCCCTATGATCCTGTTAATCAGGACCCAAATTAGCTCTGTGGCAGCTTGGGTTTCTCTCCGGCAATATTATCACCATCCTTCATGTTGGCTGAGTCCTGGGCTTAAAAGAGACCCCCCGGTCAAAAAATTAGCACTTGATACAGTGCGTTTTATGATGTGTATCAAGCGCAGGTTTCAGTCCATGATCAAGGATTTCGATCAATGTCTTCTGAGCCCAGAAGCTGACCCCTCTTCTCTGAGTGGTGATCCTAGATGCCTTTCATCCAAGCTTTTCAATAGAGTGAACGAGCAAAAATTGCATTAACTAGCCCCTGTCTGTGCTAGTTAATGCAAGTTGCGTGTTGATTCGTAGGAGCACGTTGGAAAACTACTTGCGATTCGTATGTCGACATCCGGCTCGAAAAACACCACGAAGTGAATCCGGGATGAAGTAATTAAGTACAGTATGCTAAAATTAAATCAGCTGGCCTCGTGTGCCAAAAATAAACCATGCAGTTCTGTGAAGGAGAGCATTATATATCTCTGGGTACATCTACCCAAGTACTGTATATTTTTCCTTGATTTAATATTTATTACATTACTGGTTATCGTATTTAAAACACGCGTAGAATTTAAAAATCTCAAGGTGCTATATGACCAACTCATGAGGCACGCTGTACCAAATTATTTCATACCTTTAAGGAGTATTTGCAATGCGGTCAAAGTGCTATGCTATATATAAATGAATGATTAAGTAGATAACCGCAAGGGAATATGGCATTTCAGTGATAGTGAAGTCAATTCCAAAAATATACCCCAGTTACTGTGGACGTACGGGCGAAAGCGCATGCTTCTCCGTTCTGCTCCCGCTGTCTCCTCCAGGACACACCCTTGCAACAGAAGCTAGCAGCTGTGGATGGTTGGTCAGCTCAGCTGTTGAGACATGCTGACCAGTTCCCTCCGGCCCCAGTGTTGTTTTTACGATGCTTCAGTGTTACGTTGCGTTGCACAGACTCCATATGCATAATAGACTTGTGTGCACGGGTGCCACCAGGGATTTTGGGGCCCGTGAGAAGTTTTCACGTTGGGTCCCATTAACCAGAAAATCCAGTTTTCTCATATTTTTTGAGGGCCACCGTCAGTCAGGGCCCTTGGAATCGTTCAAATTTTCTCCTCCCTTGTGTACAGCACCCCAGCTTGTGTAACTTACTGTACATGTACTTACTACTTGCTTTGCATTGGTGCAGATATCCTAAAGACATGCTTTGCAGTGACTTGCATTGTGCTGATTGCAGAGGGATAGTGGACATGCAGTTTAATGTGGACTTTTCAAATGCATGGGGCATTTCCCTAAATAAAAACATCAGAAACTTTTAACAGCTCCCTTTGTCTTCCTACTCCTGAGTGCAGAAGGTCCCGTGAGCCACCTGCTGTAGTGGTTTCCTATGAGGAACCTGTGCACAGCCATTTACAGTCAGCCACTCGTGAGCTCCCTGTGCACAAACTTTGGCCAGCTTCGTGTTTTCGTTTAGTCCCATCGGCGTGTCTTCGCCCCATGTGAAGATGAATCAGAGCGTCCTTACGGTCGGATGACCTAACGTCTCCCGGCTCTCTTGTTGTTCTGCTTCCACACGTTCTGGCTTTGCCGCGTATTAGCCGCGTCCTCTGCAATGACAGCCTTTCAGGGGCGAGGAGGGAAAGGCGAGTGAAGGGTAGAGCGCCTACGGAAGTATGCTCCTCCGGGCAGGACGTTAAGGCTCGCTCGAAAGACAATCTGACAAGCGAGTCTCCCGGCAAATTTACAGACGCGGTCTACGGGACCGGCGAATCAGGAGAGGCTCTGTGTGTTTTGCGGCAGTGTTAAGCAGCTGCGGTGTAGTTTTGAGAGGACAACGTGATGTTGCTATTCTGAGTGTTAGATGTGTTGCATGAAGAGGAAAACAAGGTAAGAGAGAGAGAGAGCGCGCGGCATATTTTTAATGTGCTGATGCATCCGTGATACAGCGAATGTCACTAATGTTTTCAGTTTCAGCATTTGCCCACACTGATTTGGTGTGACGTGTGTGTGTGTGTGAGAGAGAGAGATAGAGAGACAGCAAGAGAGAGAGAGAGAGAGAGAGAGAGAGAGAGAGAGAGAGAGAGAGAGAGAGAGAGAGAGAGAGAGAGAGAGAGAGAGAGAGAGAGAGAGAGAGAGAGAGAGAGAGAGAGAGAGAGAGAGAGAGAGAGAGAGAGGGGGAGAGAGAGATGGAGAGAGGGAGGGAGAGAGAGAGAGAGAGAGTGAGAGGGAGAGAGAGAGAGAGGGAGAGAGAGAAAGGGAGAGAGAGGGAGAGACAGAGACAGAGACAGAGACAGAGAGGGTAGGGGTAGAGAGAGGGGGAGAAAGAGGCACAGAGAGCGAGAGCAGAGAGAGAGGAGAGAGAGAATGTGATCATTTTTTGTTTTTATTTTACATCGCGTATCTGTAAGTAACCCTTCTCTGTTTCCGTAGCAGTGCCAAAGGTACTTAAAGCTAAACCCCAGGTTTATCAGACACGAATGTCTGTTATCTGCATATTTAGAGCATCAAGCATTACTGAACTCAACTGCAAGCACTCAAGCAACTGGACGGGTAGGCTGACATGCGGATGCTATTGGTCGTGAGGGACTGGATTTAGGAGGCTGAGGCTGTATTAGACTTTGGCAACTTCCACCCAACTGGCTTGTCTTTTTATTGTTAATAATGCTGGCTGACACAGACTGAAGTCTAACAAGTTTCTCAAGCTGTTGCTCTTCATGCATTCCTACTGCAGAACACAAGACCCAATAATGCCTCCACAGCCACACACGAAGAGGTCCTCTGAGACGCTGTCACAGCAACAGACAGCAGTAACGAAATGTGCTTAATTGTTGTAACAGTTTCTGGCTGTGGGAATTACACACAGCTTCACACAGAGTGGTACTGTGTTCTTCTTCTGCCTTACTGCAGCAGTTTATTTTCTCTTATCTTGTATCTTGTATTTGAAAAGAGTTTGAATTTTGTTGACAGATTATTTAAATTGCGAGCAGGGTGACAGGCTTCTGTTTGTATGTCTCGTGTGTAATGCCTGGGGCCCTGCCTTGTAGTGTTGAAGTTTATTTTTGCACTTCTACATCAGTACCTCAGCTGGCAATTTGTTGTTACAGTGTGGTGTAATTATTTTGCTTGTGCTATTTGACTCATCGGATTAACTCATTGAATTTATGAAACTGGGATTCAGCTTTGAAAAAATTTTGTTTGGTGGTTTTGCTGTAGATATTGTAATGGAAGAATTCTCACTTTTGTTGAATTGAATTGTCATTATTTTTAGTCCCTCTCTGCAATCCTGAGAGACTGAAAATGTGTAGCCTTCTTAAAAATGTTTTGTTCCTTAATGGAAATTTTGTTTGTCATCTTTTAAACACTAAGCACAGTACACAAACACTCTGTATTACATGCAAGAAATATTGTTGTTAACCAGCCAGCTGGTCCTCAAATCTGGGAAAAAAGGTGCAGTCGTGACCGCCGCCAGACTGGTTTGGTTTTGGGGCCCTGATCTCTGGACGTCTGTTGGTTTTGGGGTATCTGTGTTTGCTTTGGGGTCCTGATATCTGTGTGTCTGTTGGTTTTGAGGTCCTGATATCTGTGTGTCCGTTGGTTTTAGGGTCCTGATCTCTGCGTATCCGTTGGTTTTGGGGTCCTGATATCTGTGTTTGTTGGTTTTGGGGTTCTGATATCTGTGTGTCCATTGGTCCTGTGTCTCACATCTCTCTTCCTCTCCGTCTGCGCGTAGGACATCTGTGAGGACATCTCGGACCACGTGGAGCAGATCCACGCCCTGCTGGAGACGGAGTTCTCCCTGAAGCTGCTCTCCTACTCGGTGAACATCATCGTGGACATCCGCACGGTGCAGCTGCTCTGGCACCAGCTGCGCGTGTCCGTGCTGGTGCTGCGGGAGCGTCTGCTGCAGGGGCTGCAGGACTCCAACGGCAACTACACCCGACAGACACACATCCTGCAGGCCTTCTCCCAGGACCACGACCAGGTGAGCCT
Source organism: Anguilla anguilla (assembly GCF_013347855.1). Lineage (NCBI taxonomy): Eukaryota > Metazoa > Chordata > Actinopteri > Anguilliformes > Anguillidae > Anguilla > Anguilla anguilla. Next base: position 21,880,750 of record NC_049201.1, read on the forward strand.
GCACACACACACACTCTCTCTCTCTGTCTCTCACACACACATACTGCAGGCCTTCTCCCAGGACCACGACCAGGTGAGCCTGCGCACACACACACACACACACACACACACACACACACTCTGTCTCTCACACACACATACTGCAGGCCTTCTCCCAGGACCACGACCAGGTGAGCCTGCGCACACACACACACACACACACACACACACACTCTCTGTCTCTCACACACACATCCTGCAGGCCTTCTCCCAGGACCACGACCAGGTGAGCCTGCACACACACACACACACACACTCTCTCTCTGTCTCTCACACACACATCCTGCAGGCCTTCTCCCAGGACCACGACCAGGTGAGCCTGCACACACACACACACACACACACTCTCTCTCTGTCTCTCACACACACATACTGCAGGCCTTCTCCCAGGACCACGACCAGGTGAGCCTGCGCACACACACACACACACACACACACACACACACTCTCTGTCTCTCACACACACATACTGCAGGCCTTCTCCCAGGACCACGACCAGGTGAGCCTGCACACACACACACACTCTCTCTCTGTCTCTCACACACACATACTGCAGGCCTTCTCCCAGGACCACGACCAGGTGAGCCTGCGCACACACACACACACACACACACACTCTCTCTCTGTCTCTCACACACACATACTGCAGGCCTTCTCCCAGGACCACGACCAGGTGAGCCTGCACACACACACACACTCTCTCTGTCTTTCACACACACATCCTGCAGGCCTTCTCCCAGGACCACGACCAGGTGAGCCTGCACACACACACACACACACTCTCTCTGTCTCTCACACACACATCCTGCAGGCCTTCTCCCAGGACCACGACCAGGTGAGCCTGCACACACACACACTCTCTCTGTCTCTCACACACACATACTGCAGGCCTTCTCCCAGGACCACGACCAGGTGAGCCTGCACACACACACACACTCTCTCTCTGTCTCTCACACACACATACTGCAGGCCTTCTCCCAGGACCACGACCAGGTGAGCCTGCACACACACACACACACACACACACACACACTCTCTCTCTGTCTCTCACACACACATACTGCAGGCCTTCTCCCAGGACCACGACCAGGTGAGCCTGCACACACACACACACACACACTCTGTCTCTCACACACACATCCTGCAGGCCTTCTCCCAGGACCATGACCAGGTGAGCCTGCACACACACACACTGTCTCTCTCTCTATCTCTACCACACACATACACATAATACACACATACGTACACACACGTGCGCATGGACACAGACTCTCTCTCACACACAAATACACATACTCACACACATACACATATACATACACACCCACGCACAAGCATACACACACATACATGCACCACACACGTACATACACTAACACACATATGCATCCACCCCGGTATGCACACATGCACACACGCATACACATACACACACATGTGCGTGCAAGCATACACCCACATACACACGGGCATGCACACACACACACACAATATCATTTTTAGTATTATTATTATTATTTAGTAGTATTTGCCATAGCAGTAGCTAATTTAGCATATGCATACGACAATAAGAAATGAATTAAACAGAACCTGAAATAAGGACCTTAAATCATGGTTTACTTAGAGGGTAATTTAAACGGTAATTTAAACCACTAGACCAGAGAACTGAATTAGAGCTGCACAAGGTACTCCTTATCTCAAGTTCAGCTGAGTCTTGCTGATGATGGAAGCTGGTGAGTCACTGTGCTCTCCTGATCATGGTAAGTAGCTCATTCAGCCACTAGGGGGAGTTACTGAGAGGAATAAGCAGGCCCTCATCATCTTTACAAGCCATTTACATGCTACAGTAAATCTTTACGTGCTAGAATTATGTGCTGTATATTATTATTTAAATGTATGCATTTTTTTCATCACACTTCTACAATTCCTGTTGTAAGATATCAAAAAAAAGATATGTCATCCTGATTGAAGCCATTTGGTTATTAAATAAATTCTAGCTTTTTTGCAATAATTGCAGTCTCTAGGGATTTACGATGGTAGATCACTCAAGCAAAAGAGGCACAGGGTAAAAACGCACATTCAGATAATACAATCGGTAACAGTGTCCGAGCTCCCGTGTTTTTGAACAGAACACCGAGGCAGGAAGCCGGCATTAAATTAGGCGGGGGTGGAAAATCGGCACGGAATGGCTGACGGCGGACGCGTCTCTCCCGCCCCTCGCTGTTTAGCGGGGGTCTAATGAAGACGGAAGCCGGGGCTGCGTCGGTTGCCCTTGGCGCTGTTTGGACACGTGAGGGCGGCGAACCGCGGCCCGGCTGCGAAGGCGTCCTCCAACCGCTCTCCCGAAATTAACACGCTAATGAGTGATTTAATCGCTTTAATGGCTGCATCTTGTAAACAACATGCAGCAGGAGCTGATCCCAGACCCTGTGGGGTTTCTTTCCGGTCTCTCTCTCTGTCTCTCTTCCCCCTCCCCTTCTCCTTCCTTCTCTCTTGCTCTCTGTCCCTCTCTCTCTCTCTCTCGTTCTCTTTCCCTCTACCACTCTCATTTTCTTCTGTCTCTTGCTTTTTTTTCTCCAAAATCGTCTCACTCTTAACAATGGCTCGCAGATGAATGTGTTTCAAATCTTTCAGGAAGCAATTTGCATGTTATCCCCCTTAGTATGGAGTGTATGAGCTCACAGAAAGCTTTGATATTAGAAACATATTTTGCCTGTTTCCTGAATGTCAGTTACAGTGTGAGCTGTATGCTCTCTCACTCTGCTGTTCTCCGAACTGACCTACCCTCAAGCTTTTTGCTAGCCAAGCCGCCCAACCATCCGTATCTCAGCAACGCTGACAGAATGCTACAGGTCGTTATCGTCGCTTGCTTCCCTGAGAAAATCTCTCCACCACAGCTGCACATCTTGTTTATTTTATTTGGGTTGCGTTATATAAATCGAGTCAAATGGCGGTCGTCTTCTCGCCTGTTTAAGCTCGTGGGCGTTGAGAGCTGGAAATAGCGTAGTCTCCCTCACAGAGCCCTCCAGCACTCTCACTGCATCCGACGGAAGCGCCGTCCTGTTCTTCTCTCCGCTGATTTTCACGCCAGCATACTTACTCGGATAACACTCTAATCAGTGTCATCATTATTTACGTACTTACCTTATGCATTTTGCCTCCATTTATGGTTATTTACTGAAGCAATGTACGGTACAAACCTGTAGCGGTGATGTCAATACAGCGCTCTGAAATTGTGCCCTTCTCTACATTGCACTGTGATGGCAGCCCTGCATGACTTACAGTGTAGGCCAGTTTGTGCTGGAATGAAGCACCCTGCTCAAGGTTAGCACTGCAGCGGAAGCCCCTCCTTTACACCCCTGCTGGAAGTGTGAATCATAACCATGTGACCAGGAGCCAGAACCCCCCCCCCCCCCAAACACACTCACTCACACACATTCAAACACACAGACACATGTATGTGTACACAGAAATACAGCCGTCTCATTAATGAAAACAGGCGTTGTCCCCCTAGTGTCTCCAGAGATCAGCAGCACTCACTGCCTTAGATATGTTTGTGTTTTTCTTAAACAGAAAGGGCAACGTCGGGATGTTGTGTGCAAGGTCAAGGTCATTTTTGGTTTATAAATCATTACAATCTCAGACAGAATATAATTTAGCATTATTTGCTTCATTTGTTTTAACAGCCGTACTGTTAATTATGTTGGTCTTACACTGACATTTCTGTAACCTATGCGGTGAATTAAATGACTAATGTGTCACCGCATCTGTATGCCAGCCACATCGTGTTTATAATTATGGGATTTGGAACACAAGTGCATTGTGAATCTAATTACGCAAGATTATTGGAATAATCTTCATCCGCGATTCAGACCTTAATCATAAATGAACCGTAAAATTGTATTTACAATCATATAATTGTAATTACAGTACAAGGATAGTATGGCATTGTGTTTTTTTTACACTGTTACATTGCTTGCTTGAAGTTCTGCAATAATTAGATGGGCATCCTGAATTCACATTATAAATTGTGGACTATTTACGACTGTTAACCTTTGTACTAATGTCTAATTTTCTCATAGGCATGATGTTTTTTTTTCTGTGGAAATGGAGGGAATGTGAGTGTGAATTTTGTATTATTTAGATATTATTTTTCACCCACCCCTTGCCCCCTGCCCCCTGCCCCCTCCCCCCTCCCCTTCCCCAGGCCCGGCTGGACGCTCTGACAGAGGTCGACGACTCGGGTCAGCTGACCATCAAGTGCAGCCAGGACTACTTCTCCCTGGACTGCGGCATCACCGCGTTTGAGCTGAGCGACTACAGCCCCGGCGACGATCCGGAGGGCCAGGTCAGGGGCCAGGAGACGCGCAGCTGCTACCCCGAGCTGGAGCAGGACTTCCCCGAGCTCATCCAGAGCGTGGGGCTGCTGACGGTCGCCGCCGAGCGCCTGTCCTCCCAGCACAGCCAGGGGTCCCCCGACGGGGAGAGCCCCGCCGTCGAACAGACCCCCGAGGACCCCTTAGACTCGCCCGACAGCTCGCCCGCCTCGCCCGCCGCCGCGCACCTCGAGGCCCCGCAGGGCGAGAGCGCCCTCTCCAAGCGGCCCCTCCGCGACCGCGCCGACCGCGCCGACGCGTCCCCCTCCCAGCCGTCCCTGCCCAAAAAGGCCATGTACCCGGAGGGCGCGTCCCGGGACGACAGCGAATCCGTCCTCAAGAGGGTCCCGCCCCTCTCCTCGCTCCGGTTCCAGGCCGACATCAGCCGGAGCACCCCGTCCCTGCTGGACCCCCCCGACCGCTCCAAGTTCTGGCTGGAGCTGACCTCGGTCTACCCAAGCGCCGTCAGCCAATCGTACGACAGCCTCAGCGGCCCCCAGGGCAGGGGCGGGCCGACGAGCGGCGACCCCGCCCCCCTGAAGAGGAGCTCCTCGGAGGCGGGCCAGGGCGCCGACCCCGCCCCCGGACCCCCGACAGGCGGGCGGAGGGGCGGGGAGGGTGCGAGCCCCCCGCCCTCGGCCGCGCAGCCCCCCGCCCGGTCCCCCGTCCCTCCGGCAGGGGACCCCGAGCCGGCCGACCCCCCCCAGACCGCGGGCGCCCCGATCCTGGAGGAGGAGGGGTCCAGGCTGTCCCCTAGCGGGAGCAGCAGGATGAGCTCCAAGGAGGAGCGCTGGTACGGTTCGGACGAGTACCTGGCGCTCCCGTCCCAGCTGAGGAAGACGGAGATGCTGGCCCTGAGGCTGGAGACCATGGCCCAGGCCCTCCCCCACCGGCCCTCCGAGGAGCCCATCCAGGACGTGGACGACTGGGAGCTCTCCGAGGTCCACTCGGACTGGGACGGCGACCCGGCCTTCCGGCGCGGCCCCGCCTGCGACAGGCCCTTTGGCCCCGGCCGCTTCTCGCCCACCTCCTCCAGCGACATCGCCCCCTCCCTGGACGAGAGCATCGAGTCCGGGCCCCTCAGCGACCTGCTGTCGGAGGACGAGGCCTACTGGAACGCCGGCGAGCCCGCCAAGGCCGGGGGCAGGCCGGCCTGGCTGTCCACGTCCCCCGAGACGGACGGTTCGTCCGGCCTGCACAAGCCCCTCATACAGCAGCTGCTGGAGGACATCCAACACCAGGAGAACGACCAGGACATCTGGGGCAAGATCGAGGTAAGGCTCGGCAATACGCAGGCTTGCACCATGTTCACCAGCAGTAAAGGGAAGGAAGAAAGGCATCGTAATTGAAATAATATAATATTCAGCACACATATTCTGTACTTTCAAACAATGGAGAACAAAGAGCAATGGACATTGCAGGTTGTCTGAATGGGTTACGGATATACCAACATTTAGAACACACATGAAAACATTCTACTAAGGAGGCTGTAAATGTACTGGTATCATAAAGCAAATGTGTAATTAAATAAATGAAGATAACCAACAATTCAGCTGTTATGTTGGTCCATAAAATCTAGAAAAATTCCAGAAATTTTGGAACTAACCAATACAAAGTGAAGGCCATTGAATGAGTCATCTCTGATGGAGAGAAGTGAGTCTTCTGAGTATCTGTAGAGAGAACAGTTTCTTTCATGTGAATAAATGAGGGAAAGTTGTTCTACCCACTGCTTCAATATTCTGAGGATTTAAAATGATGTGGGAGAAATAGGCTATTTGGAAGCTGCTCAAAAAAGATTCAGAAACAGGGAGGCAGCTGCCAAATGGTGTTAAGGTTATCCGCATTGGTGTTTACGGTGTTCATGAGGGCACAAAAGTTAATGTGTACTGTGAGAAAAGATTCAGGTTGTACAGTACTACTTTCAGAATTTAGATATAGTGTGGACTCAGTAAAAATAGTACAGTTATATAACAGAAAGCATAGATTTGAAGTTAAAGAAAGCTTGTGTTTATTATTTTACAGCACTGTAAAAGAACTAAATGTCAGCTCTTGAAAATGTTCAGAATAACACAGCAAGCAATAACACCAGCCCCAGTTAGAGAATTCACTGAAATATAAAAAAATATACATTTTTACTCTGCAGACAATGATATATGTAGGATATAAGGCCCTGCTTGACAAGGTAGCACTTCAAACATTTAAATAAATTACTCCTGATAATGCAGGTGGGAAGAATTCCACTCCTGTTTGATATGAAAAATATATGTACGTATATCTGCATTTATAATCTTTGATACTTGTCACCATCTTTACAATTTCAGAATCACTCATCTATACATGTTTGGGTGTTCTCGCTCTATGAGTTGAGTAATTTGCATGTCAATAAGATGCTCCTATCTTTTAAACTTTATCTTGAAAGAGAGTGTATTCAGCTATTTCCATATTCCCCTTGCCTCAGGCTCCCATAGTTCATTGCAAGGTCTTTGTCTATGATGTCTATTCAATGTTAGTGAAAGGCTTGAGGAGAATTGTATTACAATGCAAAATTGGAAAACCAGTGTTGTCGAGCGCAACAGAATTTTAATTTTATAACTTACTAAAGCAACTCCAGCTACTGTATATATTTGTTATATTACCACCACAATAAACATGAGTAACAGCATTCCTACTTAACTAAATGCTAAATTAAACTAGTAGGAGACCAAGAGAGATGCTTCAAATAGTATTTCTTAGTAAAGGCAGATTTGGGGATTTTGAGACATTAAACATTTTCTGGACTTTTAATAAGGATCACAGAGGTGAAATCAGAACAGAACCAGGCGCCACGTTTATACTTATAGGTACGTTCTGTGTTATTTTCCACACAGAGAATTATAAATGTGTGGATTAGCTTTGTAGCCAAGGTGGGTAGCAGAGCCAAGAGAATCCGAGATCTTTCGAGATGAAACTCAAAAGTGACAGACACACCCTAGATGACAAATAATGAGTTTAAATGGGCTGAGACGCGTGCGTTGTAATGTACTGTAATGAAAGCGCGTATTTAACTGAGCAGATACAGTAGGCATTAGAACATAATGTGGAGAACAGGCGATTCAGCCCATCCGAGCTCACCATTTACCTGCCTGCAGACTAGACTTACTGACTTGCACCGAGCCGGTACATCAAAAGCAGTCTCATTTTCACATCTTACGCGCGCTGTATCAAAAAGAAGCACACGCGGGGCCGGGATCTCATGCTCAATTTCGAACGAATTTCCCGCGAGCGCCGAGTAAGTTATTGGATGTTATCGAGCTCATACATCCGCATTTCCTTTGTGGACAGCGGTCAATGATTTGGTGTGACACGAAATCACTGCGACACTCCAGAAACACGATAAGCTCAATCTCTTTTTAGCTCACGGAGACCTGCTGATTGTATGCGTATGAATTTTTCGAAATAACGTATTTACATTCACAGTGGGCGCTCGGCTGATTCCTTGTGCTGATATCTCCCCGTTGGCTGCCGATAGTGCAGTAATCCTCAACACTTGTCTCCCGGCTCAGAACAGCATTGACAGGATTTGATTTGAGCCTGGTGAATTTGCTTGTGTATAGACATTCTTTTTTGGTATCTTTCGATGATCAAATGTATCCAGTTACATCTGGTGTCATTGAGACCGTCTGCTTCTGGGTCAGGGTCTATTAAATACCCGTTGAAGTCCTCTACCACCACCATGTGGTGAGATAAAATCCTGCTCTCCACTTTACAATCCTGGCTCTAAGCATGTTTTAAGTAAGGCTTGTTTTATAAAGCGCGGGGTCATAACAGCAGGAATATTTATTTTTGTAAACTATTTACTGGTTTAAAAATATATTTTACTCTTATAATGAAATTATGAATGTATTTCAATTGTATGTCCATGGGTTCTTTCAATTTGATAAATTCTGCTACCCACAAGCTTCTGTTCATATCTTCGAAATCCCCAGGAACAAGGTTGTTAGGTCATTTGTAGGGTTATCATTAAGCAGTTGCAGTGTCAAAACTTACTTGATAATTGCAGGGACTATATAATTGCTGGATCCCTGTGACTACAAAGAAGTAGTCCTAATTGTTTTAATGCCTTATTCAGACATTAAATTTGTGTTAATGTTTTTGCTATTTGCTATTTCTGGGACTCAAATAAAGTCATCATGATATTTTATACTATTCAGCTTGTCTGTTATAGAGCACCAGGAATCCATTATCTTGTTGACCTCTGCTATTGATAGTGTTACATTGGCACCCCCTCCTGGTAAAAGAATTACATTGCAGATTTACAGTACAGCCCATTTCATCCCAAGAATCCAGGTGTGTGTTTTCACACTTGCTGGCATAGAACTCTGTTCATGACAAGTGCATGTCATCATTTTTATATCACAGTTATATTAATGGATAAATTGATTAATGTATTCTTCCTGAAGAAGACTAAGCAATTGTAGAAACTGATGGGTCACTGGTCACCCTCAGTGCAGGTCACAATGTACATAAATTAAAATAATCAAATATATAGTCTTATAAATGCTTGAGCAACTTCACATCTAATGTAGTCATGTGCTGTGTGTGGAGCTGAGATGAGAATGTGCCCCGCCCTGCCCTTTCCGGATTGGGGGGGGGGGGGTGAAGTTAGGCCAGGCTCAGCCAGCCAGATGCCTTACCTGATATGACACTCGCCACGCTCTGGGATGATTGATTGCGTGAAACGGGGCCACTGGAGATGACTTTATCCTCATGGCAACAGACTTCCGGCAGCTGAAGGTTCCGCCGCCTTGTCAAGTGTGACGCGGTGAGCTTCCTCTCCATATTCCTTCTCTCCATCTCCGCTTCTCCGGGAATATAAAAGGGGCTCTTCACATTATACAGGCCTGCAAACACAGTTCCTAACAAGCTCTGCTAATGCAGTGACCGGAGGCTACGTACTCCTCTGCGATGAGAGGTTTATCTATGAGGCGGATGAGAGAGAGATGCAGGAACATCCTGTACTGCAGGAACTGCGTGGCTTTGACCCAGTGATCTTTGCTTGGCAGGTACGGCGTAGCAGCATTAGAGTTTAGCGTTAAAAGAGAGTTAGCCTGACCGGCTCTTGCACTGCTATTACCGAGTTAATTTGCCGGCTCTGCAGAGCAGAAATTAAAACAGTGGCGTGCCTTTTAAACGCGGGGAAGCCTGGCCAAGCTTTCTTTCGCAGCTGACGTTTTTGGACACCTTTCTTTCTGTCCGAGCGTCTCGTTTCCATCCTGTTTCGTTTAGCGCCGTGTCACAGGTCAGCTGACGAGGCTTCCGAGTGCCAAAACCAGGGCTGCCCAGCCCTGTTCCTGGAGGTCCACTGTCGTGTAGGTTTTCACTCCAACCATAACAAAGCGCATGTCAGTCCCAGCTAGAGATCTTGAGCTGCTAATTAGCAGAATCAGGTGTGCCAAATCAGGGTTGAAATTAAAATCTACAGGACAGTGGACCTTCAGGAACAGGGTTGGGCAGCCCTGGTGTAAACTGAGCGCGCTCGGCTGCGTGGGGCAGTGTGGGAGGGGCGTTTAAGGCATAAGTGCCAGCTCACATATTTGGGTTTTATCTGGTGTACATCCACGGACGGCAGTGCCCTCGGCCTCCGTTGATACAGGGCACTGTACTGTCGCCACGGGAACCGGCGCATCCAGGGCTCGTCCGCGGCCCTGGCTCGGGGACGGCGAGGGGCCCTCAAACCCGCGCCAAAACGGCGCCTTTGAAATTAGGGGCCGGGTCTCCCCCCCCCGCCCACACACACCCCCCCCCCCCTCCTCCCACTCCCCCCTCCCTCCCTCCCACTCCCCCCTCCCTCCCTCCCTCTCTCCCTCCCTCCCTTATCCCAGCTTCAGAAGTCAGGACCAAAAAGTTAATGCATCCCCGGCGCTCGCTCCGCTCCTGCTCTGACGGAAGATGATTTAAATCAATTTCTTTGATTTTGATCACCGCGGCGGGCTCGCCAGATAATGAGGGGGAGATTCGGAGTGGAAAATGCTAAATATATTGGATTGCGGTGATTACTATGGGGAGTTCAGCTGTTATATTTCAAGACAGGCCAGTTTTTTTTTTTTTCTCTTTCCCTCTCATCAACTGTATTTTCTACATGAATGCCTTCACTGAAGAGCCTTACCCAAACCCGTGCAGAATATTGCGCTGTGGCTGTCTGAGAGATGTCATACATTTAAACGCGCCCATTCCAGTATTCCATATAGCTAATCTCATATATAAAGAACAGAGCATAAGCCTTACGATGCCCAGAAACCCATGTGTGCAATAATGGCCTTGAAGAAGAGAAAATCCCCTCTCTCTGTCTGTACCTTCTAGTCGGTTTCAGCCAAACGGCGCAGTTGACCTTTCTTACCAGCAGATGGCAGTAGCCACACACCGCAGACCGAGCTGCAAACAAGCGAGGCTCTCTAAGATCAAGATCAGGAGCTCCCGTTGCGTGTGTAATGATGTTCTCTCGCTTCAACTTTCTCTCTGTGTAGGGAGCAGGTTTTTTTCTACTTTGGCAGAGTTTACTTTGGAAATTGTCTGGCTCGTTCTCAGACGGATGTGTACAGGAAGGGGTAGGGCTCTGAAACGAGCGGACGCGCCGGCAGGGTCAGAGGTCACAGCGGTCCCCCTCGTCTCTCCTCCGCAGGGGTTCGTCGGCAAGCTGGACGAGTTCATCCGCTGGCTGAGGGAGGCTCTGGAGAGCACGGAGAACTGGACCCCCCCGAAAGCGGAGACGGACAGCCTCCGGCTCTACCTGGAGACGCACCTGGTGAGTCACAGCGCTTTTCCCTTTGTGCCGGCCGGATAACAAGCCTCGCACGCACGTCCGCGCACAACGGCGTCAGCAGCACCCGCTGAACTACGCGCGCACCTGCAAACAGCGTGCGCACACCCCGAAAAAAACATACAAGCGCTGATGCAACACCACATAAAACCGAATGCAACAATAACACACAACGCAAACACTCCGCATTCTTAGCTACACAGACCATGGTGATACGCCCTGGTCGTATGCATACGCTTGAGCACGCCCTCATGTTACCACGTTCATACGCTCATGGAGCCTATGTATGTAAAACTATGCACTGAGGTTTGTGTGTATATGAATGTGTATGTGTTTAGGTTTGTATATATATATATATATGGGTTATGCATGTGTCAGGGGTGGGTGTGTACAATGTATTTTTGTGTATGTGTGTTCATGCGTATGTGCATGAGTGTGCGTGTGTGCGCATGCGTGTGTGTGTATGTGTGTGTGTGGAGTCCTCACTCTGGTGGCCATACAAGTGTATATATATGTGTGTGTGTGTGTGTGTGTCTGTCTGTGTATGTGTGTGAGAGAGTGCGTGTGTATCTGTTAATGTGAGTGTGTGTGTGCATGTGTGCGCGTGTGTGTGTGTATGCGTGCGTGCGTGCGTGCGCGCGTGCGTGTGTGTGTGCGTGTGTGCGTGTGTGTGTGTGCGTGTGTGTGTGTGTGTGTGTGTGTTGGCCGCTTAGTCCGTCCGTGTCACACTGCGGCTCTTCGCCGCCGAGCCTGGAGAGATTGCTTTATTGTGACGGGGCTTCACACGCCCGTATTGATTGAGGGTCGGGGGGGGAGGGGCGAGGGGTGGGGGGGGGGGGATGGGTGGGGGGGGGGCGAGGGGGGGGGGGGGGGGGGGGGGGTGGGGGTGGGGGTGGAAATGTGAAAAGCACTCTTGTTTTTCCTCGCGCACCCCCAGCTTTTTCGGGCCCCACAAACCGGGGGAGGTATACACAATTTAATGTTTTGATTTAGAGTCCAGCTGGCACGCGGGGGCCGAAGGAGCCGCGGAGCGTTCCGGTGCCCGAGGGACGCCGGTAACGAGGGGCCCGCGCGCTCAGGCTCTCTTTATAAGGCATTGAGAGATGGCGCCAAATGAAACGGCTATTGATTGAGCTGGATGGCGGATCCGGGCCTTTGAATCACATTAACGAGGGCACTCTGCTCCGGAGCAAAATGAACAGTCCGGACAAGTGCTCACAGGGCAGCTGTAAAGAGGGCTGGTGGGAAGAGAAGAGAGGTGGGGAGGGGTTGGCGGGTGGCGGGTGGGGGGGTAGGAGGGGGGGGGGGTGTTGAAAACACATCAAACGGATGGGGGGGCTCACGCCCCTGCGAGGCCCAGAGGCACTCATCCCTCGAACGCCGCCCCCTTTAACGCTCTCTGTGTCGCACGCCGCCCCCCCATTACTGGTGGCAGAGTCAGCCTTTGTGAACCTCCTATCAATTGTGTTTTTTTTTTTTGTTGTTGTTGTTGTTTTTAAACGACAGACTTTGCCCCCCCACGGAAAAGCGCTGCGACTGGTTAAGAGCCACAAATTGTGCTAAGCCGTCCCAACACCAGAGGGGTCTGGGCCACCGCGCTTTTGTACCAGGCTGGAGCATTGCTCTTCCCCTCCCTACACTAGCGGCAGTCACTTTGGGGCCTGCTCTGCGTGGCGAAGCCCCTCTCTCTGTAAACCTGGGGATCGCGTCACCCTGTCGGCTCACGGTCCCGCAGCACCGCCGCGCACCTGCCCGCTAACCTGCCTGTCTGATTTTAATGTGCCAGAGCGCTAACCCACTCCTGCTAACAAACTGCTATTACTGCACTGCACTAACACCTGTCTGCAAACAGATTCTTATTACTGCACACAGTCCCCACTAACACCTATCTGCAAACAGATTCTTATTACTGCACACAGTCCTCACTAACACACTTCTGCAGATTGTTATTCCTGCACTGTACAGTCCCCACTAACACCTGTCTGCAAACAGATTCTTATTACTGCACACAGTCCCCACTAACACCTATCTGCAAACAGATTCTTATTACTGCACACAGTCTCCACTAACGCATGTCTGCAAACAGATTCTTATTACTGCACACAGTTAACACTAACACATGTCTGCAAACAGATTCCTATTACTGCACACAGTCCCCACTAACACCTGTCTGCAAAGTAAATGTTCCCTGGTTATTATTAATTAACCATTGTTGTTTTCGTGTAAAAGGGAAGCATACACCCATGTGTTTTCATTGGACTATTAATGATGTTGCGTAAATTAACAGGGTTAGTAACCACAAGGGTTAGCAAGCAGAGATGCAGTCGGTGTGAACAATATCTTTTCCAGGGCTCAACATTAAGGTTGTTTTCATCAGGGCAACAGGCAACAGGTATATTGCCACTGGCCCAGCTGCCAAAATAAATATAACCACTTTTTAAAGGAGATTATACAGGACTATTTGCATTAAAAAGTGTCAAACCCCCAATCTACAACAATGGTTTAAAAAATGTAGTCCTTTATTACATATGAATATGTCAATCGCCACCACCAAATCATGGATGACTTCTTTGTCTGGGAATTGAATTTGGAGGCGATCCACTGATATCTAATTAGTTCATTCTCATAATCGCATTTAGCTTGCTAGCAATAAGTAAAGTACAAAAGTTGGCTAGATAGCTACCATTATTGGTTCAATGTTACTTCAGTAAATCAGTTTTATCATTTGAGTAAATATCTCAAACCGATTGAGCATGTTTAAATATTGTGATCTACAAACAACACAAAAGTCAGATTAAAATACAATTGGCTTAAAGAAACAGGAGTAATTATTTTGTTGTGGTTCAAGTCTGGATCATCGCCGCTTGTAAAAAAAAAAAAAAAAAAATCCTCAGAATATCTACGTTTATGGAAAACGGCAAATTTTTCCTGTGTTTTAGCTCTTTTCTATGTAAAAGCAGAATCCTACATTAAAGCAAATATTGAAGATGGCTGTTAGTTATTTATAAGAAAGCACTGGTACAAATGTTGATAATAAAGCTATTGTTCGTTATTGAAAAGCAAGCGTCAGTACAGAAATTATCAAGTACTTGGGGTACTGGCCCAATTGGGCAAGTGACAAATCAATCAACTGGCCTGAACCAATGCCATAGTAGCCCCAGGCCAGTGGGCACTCCTTCTTGTTCAGTCCTGTGTTCTGACCAAAGGTTTGTTCACTGACGCTCTCATGTAACCATCAAAATCAATTCTCCGATATAGACAATATAGCCAAATTCATATAATAGCACATATTTCTTCCAGTATACTGTTTATACCATTTATACTGCCCACCCCTAAAACAGACTGTTATTACTGCACCTCACACAGTCCCCACTAACACACTTCTTGAAATAGACTGTACACAGTCCTCCTAACACACTTCTACAAACAGCATCGTACACAGTCCCCACGAATACACTTCTACAAATAGCATCGTACACAGTCCCCACTAACACACTTCTACAAATAGCATCGTACACAGTCCCCACTAACACACTTCTACAAACAGCATCGTACGCAGTCCCCACGAACACACTTGTGCAAACAGCATCGTACACAGTCCCCATGAACACACTTGTGCAAACAGCATCGTACACAGTCCCCACGAACACACTTCTACAAACAGCATCGTACACAGTCCCCATGAACACACTTGTGCAAACAGCATCGTACACAGTCCCCACGAACACACTTCTACAAACAGCATCGTACACAGTCCCCACGAACACACTTGTGCAAACAGACTGTTATTACTGCACTGCACAGTCCCCCCCTCTACTCCACTACTGCACAGACCCGTATGCGGTCACATATCATTGCACACGTTGTACCACCGGTCCTGTGCAGCAGCAGCACACGCAGGTAGCTGCGCTCAGGATACCAGGCTCACGCCGAACGCTCGGACGTCCCCCACACGCTCGCCGCTCAGTCAGAGGTCCACAGCGTTCCAGCGCTACGATGGCCGGCGCTCGGTAAATAAATCCTGGGGGAAAAAAATGACATTTTTCTCAATGGACGACAG
>NC_049201.1:21901020-21928520 GCF_013347855.1 Anguilla anguilla
TGTCTGCTCTCTGTCTCTCTCTCCCCTCTCTCTCACTCTATGAAGTCAATTCAATGTAATGAGCTTTATTGGCATGAAATACATATAGTACATATTGCCAAAGCAAACAGGAAACATACAAAAAAACAAGTTGTTTATCAGTATAAGTAAAACATGAACAATAGTTAATACTTCTAAAATTATACTTGGAGTTCAAATATAATAAAAATAAATAGTGAAAGTGTAAATTAAAAAAATTTAAAATAATAATAAAATAAATTTATAGAAATAATTTCTGTCAAATAATTTCTCTCTGTCTGTCTCTCTGTCTCTCTCTCTCTCTCTCTGTCCCTCTCTCCCTCTCTCTCTCTCTCTCTCTCTCTGTCCCTCTCTCTCTCTCTCTCTCTCCCCCCCCCCCCCCCCCCCGGTCCCAGGTCTCAGGGACACGCTGCAGATGATCGCGCAGCAGTGGCGGGAGCTGCAGCGGCAGATCCGCAGACAGCACTGCTGGATCCTGCGCGCCCTGGACGCCATCAAAGCCCAGATCCTGGCCCGCCCGGCGTCTGGGGAGGAGCTCCGCGGAGCCGCCAGCCCCAAGGTAAACCGGCCTGCGCCACGCCGCGTCCCCACTTCCTCTCCCTGCACCCCCACCCCACCCCCCCCACCCCCCCCGCCCGCGGCGATCCGGTGCTCGCTCAGCAAAATAAACAAACAGAGCGGGAGCACGGGAGGGGGCAGCGCCATTAGCATACCAAACAGCGCGAGTGAAGCTATCCAGTTAGAAGTCCTTTAGAGTGGCGAGAACATGCCTTCATGTGCATGATATGAATATCAGATTTGTCTTTAATGAACGCTAAGGCCTGCGAGGTTGCATGAATAATTAGGGAAAGCAAACATGCGCCGCACACACACGCACACACACTCAAACGCGCACACACACACACACACATGTGCACTCACACACACTCATACCCACACACACGCACACACTCAAACGCGCACACACACACACGCACACACACATGTGCACTCACACACATTCATACCCACACACACGCACACACACGCACACGCACACACACACACACACACGCACACACACATGTGCACTCACACACACTCATACCCACACACACGCACACACACGCACACGCACACACACACACACACACGCACACACACATGTGCACTCACACACACTCATACCCACACACATGCACACACACACACGCACACACACTCAAACGTGCACACACACACGCACACGCACACACACATGTGCACTCACACACACTCATACCCACACACATGCACACACACACACAAACGCACACACATGCACACACACTCCACACACACACACTCACACGCACAAATATGCACTCACACACACTCATACCCACACACATGCACACACACACACAAATGCACACACATGCACACACACTCCACACACACACACTCACACGCACAAATGTGTACTCACACACACTCATACCCACACACATGCACACAACCAACACAAACATGCACACACACATGCGGCACACACACACGCACAACACACGCACACACACGTACACACAAACACACACACGCATGCACACACATATGCGCACACACACATGAATAAGTGCAGTCATTTGATGCTGACAGTATGCAGTGCAATATTCAGTTTATGCACCTTGCACTGTACCGCTGAATTGCATTCTGGGTTTTTGTGATGCGCTCTGTTTGTAATTAGCAAACGTGTTGGAGTACATAATTATGCCGGAGTTTGACTTCAGGGGAGACCTTCAGTGCCCAACTGTACAAAGAAACATCTTCCTCCTGCTTCTGCATTAAAACCGCAACTTAAATAGGATCAGGGCATTAATACACTACTGGATTTCCCAAGGGTGCAGATGCAGTTTGGAAGTCAGAACTTTAGAGATCATTTTTGGCTGTAATCTCTCCATTTGATCTCCAGCCAATGAGATGAGTCCTTAATCACCTTCCCCTCCCCCATCAAAAAAAAAGAAGAGGCCACTTTCTCTGTCCCTTCTTCACCTGGTACATTTCGCAGGTAAAAGCGCCGACCCCGTTGTTACGGCAACGCAGATAATCTCGCTGCTTTTAAATTGTTTTGTTGCAATTATAAATCAGCACAATCAGTGTGATCAGTCAGCTCTGACATCCATTAGCCGCTCGGTTACAGCAAATTAACAAAGAGGGGAGCCGGTGATTCATTATCTCATTGCTGTTAATGACGATCAGATGCATCGCCTAATTAGAAGATGGCCATTGTAGCGGGAGGAAGGTCAGGGACGGCGCTACAAATCTCCCAGCAGCCTGTGTGTTTAAGCCCTCGCCGCGGTGGCGGGGGGTCGAGTAAACACGCGCCGGGATTGGCTGAGGGATCTGGGGAGGAGCCGATATCGCCCGGCGGACTTAGCCGTAGCCGCAGATCTGAGACTACCACAGTAACACTTGTCCGCAGTGGGCTTCTTTTTTTTTCCTTCCACGGACTACGTTCCTGTATTCAGAATGCGATTGGACGCGCGGGGGAATCGCTCGTTCCGATAAATAAACCGCGATCGGAGGTCGTTACCGTTATTCCATCTCAGGTCCGGTATCGCTAAAACGGTATGGGTCAGTGTCGTAGCGGGATGAAGCAAATGAAATGAAGCCGGTCGAGTGGAGGGGGGGAGGGGGGGCGAGGGGGATTAACGTGGACGCAGAGGGGTCCGGCTGGAACGACCGCGTCCTTCCATTTTCTTGCGCGATGTCGGCCACGCCCACTCCCCGTGGCGGGCCGCGCCGGACCCAGCCGCAGTGCGTTGGGCGTGGACAGGCGAGACGGGGAGACGCTGCAGACGCGAACGCGCCCGCCTCTCCGGTTCACAGCGTCAGTCAGCCGCAGAGAGACAGCAGCGGGGGGGGGGGCCTCGTGGGGGGTTTTCGACCGTACGACAAAAAACAAAAAGCCCCCGTCGATATCGGCTCACAAAATACTGAAGACCGACAAGACCGCGTGCCAGATGTCTCCTGTAGACTCGCCGCACGTTTCCAGTCTTACTTCTGGCTGACCGAAGGTCCTCAGCCTCCACAGGCACGTCCCACCCAGAGGCAGCGGCCTATTAAAAAGCGCCCTCCACGCTGTCATAAGCTACACGTCGGCTTGCGTTTCCCTCTTAATTTCAGGATTTCGGGGTTGTGCCGCTGAGAGACTTCCTGCCAAACACCGATAGGGTCCCTCTGGGTGGGGCCTTTCATGTTTTTCCTGTTACAAATGCCCAAATTCCAGGTTCAAGAAAATAGCCACAGCGGCCACGCAAGCAGGCAGTATCTCTTAGCCTCACACATATGGTCAGGCTTGGTTTTTTGCTCTGGCCTACATAATAACTAAGTCCTTTCTATCCCATGGCTGAATTAAGAGACTGTCTAGTCATATCTTTAGGTTGCCATGTTACTGGCGCATCTAATGACCTTTACAGTATATTGTGGCTTGCCCTCCCTCCGGTTCTGCAGTGAGGGATGGGATATAAATATTGGAGCTGGAGCAATTGACATATTAATTATTTAAAGCCTTAACTTCAAACCAGTGCTTTTGGAATTGCTCAAACTAGATTTTTTTTTTTTTTTTTTTGCTGGAGTCTTTGTTTTAAATAATGATTATATCATTCAGGGCATTTATACGAATAACTGTTAATAAACACACACAGAAAGATTGATGCGCGGTGGTGACGTCAGCGCGGTCCTTAAAGGCTAAAGGCGTCTTTTCGGACGACGCGCGCGCGATAAATCTGCGGACGCGAGAACTTGTCAGAACGCCGAGGAATCGAAGACGGCGAAAATGACGTCCCGGGCCTCACAGAGAGAGAGAGAGCGCCTCGCGGCGTTATTAAATCACATATACTGCGCAGGACCCCGATGAAAATTAATTACAATATTAATTACACGCGGGCGAAAAGTTTAGTCAACTAAAAAAAAAAAAAGTGACTGACAGGCCCGATAAAAATGATGTCGTATTTTGGTTGCAGTTCCGGCGTTCCTAAATTAAGCGGTGGCGCTGCGGCGTCGTTACGGGACGCGATAGCGGAACGCCGCTCGGAGGCAAGCGGCCCCGCGCTCGCGGAATTAACGAAAACACCGATTTCAAACTTTTACTCCTCCTGTAACGACGTCGCGCCCAGGCTGATCGCCCTTCAGACGAATTCGGCGAATTAACGAGCGTCGCCCCCGAACTTAAAACGTTAAAAGCGAAGATAAATTATCGAAGCGGCATCACGAGGCTGTGTGTGGGGGGGGGGGGGGGGAGGGGGGGAATATGGCTCCTGCTCCAGCATCTTTTGAGGGAAAACTCTCCGTCGCCATTAATTACTAATCCGTAGGAACAACAGGTGCCCCGCGCGGCTATTAATTTGCTTGTGTAAAACAGCACACCTAAGAGCAATGCGACCTGTCACTCCGGTAATATACGATGTTATGAAGACGCTCGCATTGTCCCCAGAATGTCATTAAGGTGTGCATAAAGCAGAGCGAGTCTCTCCTGACAGCCATAACGGTTTGTTATTATTGCACTAAACATATGCTCTTGCCGTCATCTCTGTGTTCTTTTTTCCGCCGTCTGAATTATTTTAGACGGGACCATAAAGTTTTAACGGGGCTCGGATGCCGGGCGAATGGCAGTCCTAGGGGGCCTCTGTCCTGTTTAGTTATTCTCTTCTAATTAAATCGTTGAGGAAGATCATAGGAGCAAGAGATGCAGAAATCAAATAAACATAACAGTGTTTTTGTAACGGGGGTGGGGGGGGAGGAGGGAAGGAGATCGGAGGGCCTCGATTTGTAATTTGAATCGCTCTCTCCGTTGTTTTCGCTTCTCGGCGGTTTCCGAGGCGGAAGCGGTCTGCGGCGACGGGGCCCTCCGGCGTCTTCTTAGCGAGCGGCGGCGTTCGTGCGGAGGGTTGCCCGAAGGTGCGTCGCTGGGTCGAGTGTGGAGGAGCCGCTTGTCCTCCCCTCCCGTCCTGCGGTCGCGGCTCAAGGACCCGGGAGTGCAGCCCGACTCCTAATAACCGCTCAACACCGGACAGCGGGCGATTCGACGAGAACGTGACAGCACCCCGACCTGTTTATTTCTCTTTAACCGCACGAGTACCCCGGAAAACCCGAGCCTTCCTTGGCTCACGTGCTCCAGAAGCGCTATCTCGCTGTTGCAGTGACGCGTAGCAGCCGGCATGCGTAGAATCCCGCTGACTTTACCCGTGTTTCGTGCCACACCGGTACGAGGCAGCCTTGGTCCGCGTCCGCGGTTCACAGGACTGCCGAAAAGGTCTTCGCTGGAGCCGGTTGTAACGGCCGCGGCAGGCGGTGGCGGGCGGTGGGGTCGGTGAGCGGCGGCCATGTTCTCTGTCACACGCCGGAGCTCGCAGACACGCCGGCATGTAAAGGCCAGGGTCGTCATAGGCCGTGTTCAGGAGCGGAGAGCTGTGCGAGGGACAGCTTAACACGCCGGCACGTTCCGTGCTCGATACCGGGCCCACGGTTAGCCTCGGAAGTCACCAGACCTTTTCGCGCCGATTCGAAACGGCCACCGCGGCAAACCCTGAGAGCGGTCGCTCCGTTAGTTACGCGCGCCACCTCCCTAAAGAGGATTACGGAAAGAAGGCGTCTCTTCGAGTTGCCGGGTAACCCGCGTCACGTGTCCCCTCGGAGATTCCCAGACAGGAGGGCTCGCCTTCGGATCCCGAAAGTTAATGCCGAGGTGCGAACTCTCACCCCCGCGGCGTCCGCGAGCGCTCGACAGAGCCGCCGCTCCGTGTTAGCACGGTCAGCGTGACACGGGGCAAATGCTCCTAGCGCATTACCGCCCAAACACAAGGACCCGCTCCCACCGTGGCGTGCTGCTCCCTTACACTAATCTCTCATTGTGATGCCAATTCCTCGCTGATATTCTCAGGGAGCAGAAGAGGAAGGTTGCCACTTTTTCATAAGGCCTGGTCGTCTCACTCATACAGTTAAAGGGAGCCCTTCCTGGATGTGTCCGGAATCTAGAATCTTCCGCAGTTCCATCCATTTTGAACTGTGACTGTGTACCTTTGCCACTGGGTTTCTAGACTAATGGGCATGTGCGAATATGCCTATGTATGCAGGCCATAGGCTCCCTGTGTGTCCGACTCACCTGCTGTGTACAACATGAGATCATATGGTGGGGTCTGATACTCTCACGCACACACACACGCTCACACTCCTGCATACACAAACGCTCATGCATATGTACACAGACTAACACATGCACGCTAAAGTGCTTGCCACTGCGTCCGCGGACATGCGTGCGCACGTGAACGCGCAGACGCGCACACCAGCGCGTAGAAACGCCCAGGACGCGCTCCGGAACACGCGTCCCAAGACGCTCCCGGTCGATTTTTTATTTTTTTTTCCCTCACGCGCGGCGCGATCGATCAGCGCGCGACGAGAAGCGTCGCTATCAGCTTTCTATTTCCCTCCCCGCTCTCGTCGATGAAAATTTTATTAGGACAAAATCCATAAAAATTTATCATCTCTCATGAACCGGCCTCGTCGCCGCGCCGCCGAAAATGTTCAGCGGTCCCGTCCTTTCAAACGCCCCCCCCCCCCAAATAAACCCAAATAAACTATCCGCTCCGGCCCGCTATGTGGTTTTGAGGGGCCAAGTTTGGCCGCTCTTTCGGGGGGAGGTTCTCTGGGCTCCCCCCCCTGAGCGCGTGGGTATCGACGTCGCCCCCCGCGCGCGCGCGTAGCCGGAGAGCCCGGTTCCCGCCGCGGCGTGAACGCGATATGTATGCATGCATGTAAAAGCGGGGGAGCCCTTATCTGCGGCTGATGGGGGACAGCTTGTCTGCCCCCGGGGTGCCCATTTCACCTTAGCGGGCGAAGCGACCGCGGCGCAGCGGGGGTGCCCCGACTCCGTCGCCCCCGCGCCGGGCCCCGGCGTACGCTAACGAGCCGGCGCTCTGCATACGGAGCAGGCCACGCGGATATCAAAGGGACCCGGGCTTATTATCAGCCAGAATGAAATTAAGGGAAGTATTAGGAACCCTTATCAATTTTTTCCCTGGCCTCTGCTGTGGAACTCCCAGCATGCCCTGCTCCCGCTGATAGCAGCTCGTGTGCGGATCAAAGGTCCAGCTTTTAGTGCACCTTTTTAGTAAGGTGATGTACTTCAGTGTTTTTTTTTTAAGGTAGTATTTGTTTTAATTGAGGTATTTACTGTACACATCCCCATCGTGCAACCTTAAATTAAATATCATTTGAAGTGAGTAATACCTGAATTCTGTAGTCTCAGACTGAGGCCTGTCCTTGAATGCGTTCACCTTTAAGGGGTTCACGTGATTTCACTCAAATTAATATATATACGTACTTTGGTGATTATATACCTTGAATATAAAAAAACATAAAAGCAACTGGATGATATTACATTTTAAATATCGCATTAAATATTTATTCTTAAATTCAAGGACAGTAGTTAAACAATAGTTTGACTTATGGTCACGGGTGTATGAACACTTGTAGTAGCTTTATAGGTTAAGAAAAATAACACAAACGATATTATTTCTTCTCTTCCAAAAGAGAATAAAACAAAAGACAACTCGTCAGTAAACCGCATCAGTCATTTTAATGAAAATAAACGTGTTGAAATGTTCGTTAGAATGTTGACCCATCACATTTAAAGCAGCGCAGGCTTTTCATGCCATTGGCAGCCTCGGCCGGGAGTCCAGCAGGGAGTCGCGCGGTCGGCCAGCGCGCCGCCCTGGGAGGGAGCGTTTGAGCCCGCAGCGTTTCCGCGGCTACCCCACCGCTGTGTGGCTAAACTGAAGCGCGGACCGCGGGGCGCTAGCAGCAGCCGCTGTCAGAACGCGTTTCGGGGGACGGTGTCGTTAGCCTTTTCGCAAACGACGGCTATTAAAAGCGCTGGGGAAAGGAACGCGATGCAGCGATGAGGCAGGCCCTCCTCGAATCGACGGCAGCGCCCTTCAAGGAGCCGTTTTCCACCCATTCCGCTGCTGAGGGATTGAAAGTGAGCCCAGGACCGAATCGCCTTCAGGAGATCCTGTGAATGCCGTCACCTCTGCCCTCCTGTTGGGTCAGCGACGGAGCTCATCGCCAAAAGCGACCCAAATTAGCCCCAATGAGCCAGCGTTTAGACGGCAGAGAGGAAGTAATTCCCAAAATAAGTGAAGAAACGACCCGGTGTGATTACACAGATACGATGCACATTGTGCAAGGTGGGGGGATTGGGGGGGGGGGGGTGGTTGGGGGGCGTGCGAGCACGGCTAGCTCGAAACGCTCCCCGGCCCGTCAAACCGTAATGCGTCTTTTTTTGGCCAGGCATCGCCGCGCTCCGGCTTGCGTAGAGAAGAGCTGCACCACAACCCCCCCCCCCCCCCCCCCAGCGGAGCTGCTGAAGCTGCATCTTAGTTTGCAAAGTGCGCGCGTGGCAAAGTCCGCTTTTCGCTAGCGTAGCCCGATGTTGCATCAGCCACGCTCGTTTTCTGCAGGCAGTGAACGCACAGCTAGCCGGGTGTGCTACGATTCAGGCAACCCCACTCGGGTCGCGCCTTACCGCAGGGAGTGTCCGCGCGTCGTTTTCGCGGCGAAACTGTCCTTTGGGGTCTGCCGAATATGCCGCGGCCTGCGGAACACCCGCGAATCGCTCCCGTAACGAAAGTTGCCGCAACGGGGCAACATGTTACATTAGCTGGAACACATACTCACAGGGAAAGCTAGTTATGGAAAAATCTCTAAACTTTTTTAAAGGATGTGGGTGTGTTGGTGTTGAAGGTGAATAAAACAGACAAAACTAGAATCAGCAGGAGGTGAGGGGGACTTGAGGAGGTGAGGGGATCTTGAGGGGGTGAGGGGGACTTGAGACCCACCGGTGGAGCTTAGATGGGTGGTCTTCCCGGCCCACAGACTGGGGGGGGGGGGGGTACGGCCCATCTGCACAATCAGCTGAGGGGTCAAACCCTGTTACGCGTCTCCCGAACGGGGCCCAGTCGGGGGATTGGGCCAGCACCTCCCGCCATGCATCTGCCGCCCTCCTAAATGTTTCAAACTAAATCTGGAGCTCAAAGAAAGAGGCGGTTTTTTAAGCGCCTTCCAGAACTTTCCGTGCGCATTAGCATACAGAGCCACCCGAAATGCAATTTATAAAGCCAGCAAAAAGGACAGACTGCCTGCGCCGAAGGCAGTCCCACAATTGAAGCACATTTTTTTTTCCGAGACAAAAAAGTGATACTTAATGCTTTTTCGCACACGGTTGTCAAATATTTAATTACGAGGATTACGGAAAAGAATATTAATGTTCGGCCGCAGATTATTATGCTACAGCTTGTACTTGCGTGCCGGATTTTTGCAAGGGAGTTAGTTGGTGTCGAACAGCAATGTGTGACAAAGGGCTAATGAATGTACTCTGTGTGTGTGTATGTGTGTGTGTGTGTGTGTGTGCGCGTGTGGATGTGTGTGTGTATGTGCGTGTGTGTGTGTGCGCATGTGTGTGTATACATGCATGTGCGTGTGTGTGTATGCGTGCATCTGCAAGTATGTGTGTGTGTGTTTGTGTGTGTGTATGTAGGTGTGTGTGTGTGTAGGTGTGTGTGTGTGTGTATGCGTGCATGTGCACGTGTGTGTGTGCAAGTGTGTGTGTGTGCGAGTGTGTGTGTGCGTGTGTGTGCGAGTGTGTGCATGTGTGTGTGTGTGTGTGTGTGCGCGAGTGTGTGTGTGTGTGTGTGTGTGTGCGAGTGTGTGTGTGTGTGTGTGTGCGTGTGTGTGTGCGTTCGCATGTGTGTGTATACATGCATGTGCGTGTGTGTGTATGCGTGCATGTGCAAGTGTGTGTGTGCGAGTGTGTGTGTGTGTGTGTGTAGGTGTGTGTGTGTGCGTATGAGTGCTCACGTGTCTGTTTCGGAGGGGGGTGGTCTTTGTTATTTGACCACAGTTATATATCACGCATATGTTTTTCCGGTTATGATTGAGGAGATGATAGCACAGACAAGGTTCTGGGCTGTTTGTGTTTATTTCACCTTCTGGTGCGACTGGGCGTGGAGACAGTTATGTCTGTTATGTGACCCTGCCTTCTGTCTGCTGAGGTGCCTGTCTGTTTCAGGAACATTAAAATGATGCCCTGGCGCAGACTAAATTTCATCGTAGCGCATATATTTCTTAGTCAGAGCTTTGCGAGGAGAAACAGGCCGATCGGCTGTTGTCTTCTCCAAACATTACATTACTCCGTCGGTCGTCCGTGGTTACGAGTGGAGCCACAAACGCTCCAGAATTCCTCGTGTTTAGCTTAATTTGTTTTGGGGTTTTTTTGTTTTTTTTTCAGTTCTGTTTTTGTTTTTTTTCATTCCCTTTCCTTTAGCTACATATTGCATTCGCTGAATTTCAGAATCAAAACCAGATTTGTATTTTTTATTTTATTTTTTTAGTCACACTGCACATTCAACACTTGGCACTGGGATCAAAGATTACCTGACCTGCAAGCAAATAAAAGCAGCATGGAACACTTTGGGCTGCAATTATTAGAATCTTAGTCGTTTTGGAAAACGCGAAACGCAATAGAGGGCTATTGCTTTGATTTCCTTTGTGGTTTTCGTGGTGTCCGCCTGCCAAGCCTGCAGATGTTTAATGAATCCTCTCAAACTAAATACAATAAGGTCTAATCTGATAGGCAAGCTCGGGATATTAGAACACAGCATGTCTGCAGAGCACTTGGAGTCTCTTACAGAGGAGCGCACGCTCAGTCTCAGTGTATAGGCTTCTGCACACGCTCAGACTCTGTATAGGCTTCTGCACACGCTCAGTCTCTGTATAGGCTTCTGCACACGCTCAGACTCTGTGTATAGGCTTCTGCACACGCTCAGACTCTGTGTATAGGCTTCTGCACACGCTCAGACTCAGTGTATAGGCTTCTGCACACGCTCAGACTCTGTGTATAGGCTTCTGCACACGCTCAGACTCTGTGTATAGGCTTCTGCACACGCTCAGACTCTGTGTGTATAGGCTGCTGCACACGCTCAGACTCAGTGTATAGGCTTCTGTACACGCTCAGACTCAGTGTGTATAGGCTTCTGCACACGCTCAGACTGTGTATAGGCTTCTGCACACGCTCAGACTGTGTATAGGCTTCTGCACACGCTCAGACTCTGTATAGGCTGCTGCACACGCTCAGACTCTGTGTATAGGCTCCTGCACATGCTCAGACTCTATGTATAGGCTTCTGCACACGCTCAGTCTCTGTATAGGCTTCTGCACACGCTCAGACTCAGTGTATAGGCTTCTGCACACGCTCAGACTGTGTATAGGCTTCTGCACACGCTCAGACTCTATGTGTATAGGCTTCTGCACACGCTCAGACTCTATGTGTATAGGCTTCTGCACACGCTCAGACTCTGTGTATAGGCTTCTGCACACGCTCAGTCTCTGTATAGGCTTCTGCACACGCTCAGACTCTGTGTATAGGCTTCTGCACACGCTCAGACTCTGTGTATAGGCTTCTGCACACGCTCAGACTCTGTATAGGCTTCTGCACACGCTCAGTCTCTGTATAGGCTTCTGCACACGCTCAGTCTCTGTATAGGCTTCTGAACATGCTCAGACTGTGTATAGGCTGCTGCACAGGGCTTATGAGACTGGAACACAGCAAATTTTACTAATTTGAAATAAAGATTTTGCTATTTTTATGTAGGCCCCCTCCAAACCCAACTAAAAGGCACATGTTGGTTTTTTGTATCTATGCTGGACCAAAACAGTTACTTTTTTATAGTTTACTCTCCCCCCCCCCCAAAACAGTAGAAAGAAATATGTGATCTTAGTGAAATTTACATTTTCAAATCTTTAAATAGGGAATTAACTTTATGTTCTTAGTTTTCTTGATATTTACTTCTGTGCAAAGCCAATTAACGGCTGATTTCACACGATTTTTCTCTATTTCTGTGGATGGGCGTGGCCTCCTCTGGTGTTTGTGGAGATTGTGG
Source organism: Anguilla anguilla (assembly GCF_013347855.1). Classification (NCBI taxonomy): domain Eukaryota; kingdom Metazoa; phylum Chordata; class Actinopteri; order Anguilliformes; family Anguillidae; genus Anguilla; species Anguilla anguilla. The sequence continues at coordinate 21,912,993 of NC_049201.1, forward strand.
TGTATTCTGTTGGTAGAAGCCAGTGGGGCATATTGCAGCCTGTTGAACATGCCTGGGCAGTGGTGGTAGTGTTCTTTCAGTGTGTTTTGGGGTCAGCCCTGTGACTCAAATGTGCACATAGAGGTACTGGTGAAGTCAACTGCCAAGAGGCCTGCCTCAGGTGTCCCCTAGTCTGCTGGTGTTTGGATGCCTGTTAAAATTATGTGTGTGTGTGTGTATGTGAGTGTGTGCATGTGCAGGTGTGTGCGTGTGTGTGTGTGTGTGTTTGTGTGTGTACATGCCTGCGTGTGTGGTTATAGTGTGTTGAAAGGGCTGTCAAGCAGTTTGTCAGTGGGTTTTATTAATTGCAATAATCATATTTTAAAACAGGAGTGAATTAACATTTTATTTTGTGGATAGTTCAAAGTAATACATTTAATAAATATGTGGTTTGGGGTATAGATTGTAAATGGAACCCAGAGACACATTGTGGTACACATTCTTGTTTATTAGTAAGACTCTGCCTTTGCCAGCTTGGGTGCTTTTCACCTCCGCAGTGCGTCCATAATAACACCGAATAATCAAAGGGAAACATTTATCACATACAAATGAGACATGCTGTTATCCCCTCTCTATCAGTATTATACAACACCATTTACAATTATTTATTTTGGGCCTTGGACCTGGACTATTGAGGATTCACTAAAAGAAGAACTTCACTATAAAAAATTGGACATTGGAAGTAAATTCAGAGGTTATTCAACCACCACAGACCATGAACAATTCACTTTAAATGCTCTTAGAAATCTTAATTAAAATAAAAAGTAAAGAAAAGTACACATTTCCACTCTCGTGAAATGACGTATAGCATTGACCTTCAAGCTATAAACCCTGTTCGTAATGTCAAGCTTGCACCTGTTTCTTGTATCGTACTCGCTTGCATGAAACGGTACATTTGTCGCCCAATGTTGGGCAGTCAGAAACACTAGCCGTTGTTTAGAATTTGAGGGAAATGTGGTGTAAAGGATTCGAATGTGCGGAGGGCGAAAACCAACTGCCTTTGCAGTTACCTCACACTGGTGAACCGCAGAGTCTGTTCGAGGCATTGATTAGAGTTTATGAGACGGGCGAACATATTTTCGCTTTCAACGGAGAATGTCACCCTATTCATCTGTACAATGTTTCGAAACCCCCCCGAGACAAATTGTTGGCAAGGTGCGGTGCCCGATGGAACGTTCATGGATATCTTAGCATCCGGTGTATTTTCACAAGGGTAATTTCCATGTCTAACTCCCCCTAACATTAAATCAAGTGGAAATCAAATTCATGCTCATACGCAAACTGTGCCAGCTTGAATTATCTGTAGCATATTTGGCGTGTCAAACATTTTAAATAGAAACCATTGAAATTTGAAAAGCCATTTACAAAAATAATTTCATGTATGCATGCCATTTTTAGTATACATTCATTATTTTATTACTTATATTTGTTGCATTTTCTTCAATGTATTAAAAATATTTTATAAATGAACACCCAAAGACATACAGATACACATTCAGAATGGATTTTTTTAAAACAAACTTTTATGAAATACAATTAAGGAATTACATGTCCATACATTTTTTAAATCAGAATATCTTCTAAAAAATGATCACAGTAATTCATGCAACATTTTACAAATATCATAGAGTATTACTGATTCTAATTCAAAATTGTCTTTCAATATTGTCATATACTGTATATCAAATTCAATGTATTCCAGAAAGCATACTGTATATATATATATATATATATATATATATATATATATATATATAGACACACACATAAATACATACATATATACATTTCAATTCATGTTTCCTGCTACACATAGTATGAAATACAGGCATCGCTCAGTATTCCATATTTTGTTTTAATCAAAAATGGAATCGTTAAACTTTGGCTTGGGGTGCGCAGAGGTGGAACGGTGGGCTGGGGGTTTTGGGAAAGATCTAGATCTTTCACTGCAGGGCCTGACGCAGGGACTGTTGAAAAAAGTCTGCATTAATAACTGCGTGAGTCTTCCTACTCCATCCACCCCGACCGAACAGAGCATTTACCCCTCAGTCAGTGTGGAATAATTGACCATGAATATTTAACCAGCCCTTGGTGAGAAGGATAGGCATCGGGGAAGCACTAGCCGCTCTCTGTAGTTTTAATATAGTAAAGGCTGCGGATGCAGGGCAGAATATGGCTCACGGTCTGCGGCGTATGGAAAAGACTCTCCCCTAGATCTCTTAAATCAGAACCTGAAACCGATGCGGTTGTGAAAAAAAAAAAGAAGTCAAGTGTGGGTTATTGGAGATTGTGAATTTGTGAGTGGGTCTTCAAAGCTACACTTAAAACTTATTTTTTACTCCATGGCTTTTAATTTGTTACGTTGTATGCATTCTATTTCTGTTCTGTAAATGCTTGCATCCATTATATGAAGTGTGTAGGTGTGCTAGTGTTTTATTTTGAATTTATATGTCCCGCACACAACACATTTAGACGTTCCAACCATGAATCGCACTTCGATAAAAACCGAGATCATGATAATTATTATTATTATTGTTAGAACACGCTGATGTGCTGTAGACAGAGACATCTACAGGAGTCCTTCGTCTTAAATCTGACTCTCCGCTCTGTTTACGCGTGAAACTAATGATGAGACACTGCCAGGCGCGGGCCGTTTATGTGTGCGCTTCCGCCGTCGAAGATCAAGTTAATGTACCTCGCTCTCGGCCCCGCCCCTCTTCCCTTCTCAGTGTTCGACTTTTTTTTTTTTTTTTAATCAAGAGTGCTTATAGCCAAGCTGGTAAACATAAAACTGTCGGGAATGTTATGAAATATCTGCTCTGGAATTACCTTATCATTGCGCTGATTTAACATGCCTCGCAGGTGAAAGACAAAAACATGTGCGATCATCCCTGCGGAGTCTTCAGTGAATGTCAGAGGAGCTTCATACGTCTTCTTTTCTCCCCCTCTTTTCTCCCCGTCTTGAAGTGATATAAAATTCTAATGTTTGCCCTCTGGTTCTCTCCTCCCTGAAATCTGGCCAAACTGCTGAAGGTAAGATCGCTGCCATGCATGAAAAGCAAAACAGGGAGGAAAGGGGAAGGGAAAAAAGAGTCAGTCGTGAAATATATTCCCTGGAAGGAAAAAAAAACTTAAGAAACGACGCGCAAAATTCCCGGCTCTGGCGTTTTTAATGGATATTTCTCGTACGTACGATGCAGTTTATTGAAAATTGGATCTCTTGCTGTGGCACGAGGCGAACCACGTGAGGTTTCTCTCCTCGCCCCCCACATTTGAGCTTTTTTGATGAGCCATAATTATTTCTCTTCAGATTTTATAGCGGGCCTTTGACAGATGCTCCGACTTGTAAAAGATTATATTATCTGGAAATCTGGCTATGTTGATTAGGAGTGCTTCTGTTTATGGTCGGATCGGCGCGGCTAATTTCGATGTAAAGACACAAGGGGAAGCGAGCAATCACGGCCTGGCTAAAGGAACAGGGACGGGGAGGAAAAACTCACCGTTTGTATTAATCTTCTTCAGTCCGTGACAGCGTGCGCCGGCTGTCACCCCCTGACAGAAACAAACCGCTTCCTCAAACGCGGGAAATGGAGGGACCGGGGCCGACGTCCTTGAATTAAAACACTGTGTGTTGCAAACAGCTGGCCGGCGCCGTTTGGAAAACAGCGGGGCTATAATTCTCTCCTATATCACGGAGGCATTTCCTTGTCTGTCTGTAAACAAAAATAAATGAAAGCGGAGGTATTGATCTCTCTTTGGAATCTAATGCATTGCGGAGCGGGGAGGTGGGTATTTGTTACGGCGTGACTGGCGCGGCCAAAAGAACCGTGAAAGGGGGGAGAGTGGGAAAGGGGAAATTTCTCAGATGATAAAGGCGGTCGGGGCAGGTTTAATTCCTGCCTGGGCCGAACGCGTCGGGCCGGGAATGGATGCGCTCCCGGTGCCGCGGGGAATCCGTCTTCCGCCCGACACCCTCCCCGGCGTTGCCGGAGACAAACTTTGGCAACCTCCAAAGTGGCAGCGCTTAGGAGCGCGAGCGCGGATCGCCGGTGCTGCGCGCGTCAATCCGTCATCGCCCCGGAACTTTGGAGTGGCCGCCGAGCTCGGGGTCGGAAAGGATCGTTTGAGAAATTGGATTTTCGAGCAGGGGAACTCCAACCCCGCAATCGGGTTATCATCAGACACAACGGGGTCTTTTGGCTGCTTTCCTTTTTCATTACTTCTACACCTGGTAAACTAGATTTCTCCGTGTGACCACTCCAATCATTCAAAAAAAATGTTCCCGTTATTCATTTTTCATTGACCCCCCCGTGCCCAGCGCTCCGGTCGAAATAGAGTGCCTGTTACAAAAACCACACGCAGATGTGCAAATGACGGATGCAAATGAATTCTTTCAGTATCGCAGAAAACATAATCCGCTTAATACCCTAAAGATGAATTTTGGGATAATGGTTTCGCGCCTCGATAAGGGGCCGCGGTAGTTGTCGAATGCGCTGCTCTGCTCTGTTTAGTAGGCTGGTCTGCTTTGCCAATGGGAATCTGTTACAGTCGAGGGACAGGCTCTTACCGGCTCCCGCATTGGTCATTCCACAGACGCCCCAGAGTCCTGTGTTTTGGATTAATGTTTGATTTATGTTCGCACTTTTATATTGAAAGCAAGTGGAGCGGTGTCCTTGAGTGCCGCTGTAAGTAAACCTGGACATTCTTAGAAGGAAACACAAAATAAACAAAAGGTCCTTGAGAACAGATCCCTTCCTCTGAGGGTGGAAGCAGTGCAGGTTTTTTAGAAGTAATGGTGAGGGAGAGTCGGTCCCTCGGGGTTTCCTGTGTGATGTCTGTCTCTCCTCTGTCTTCTCAGGGGCTGCTTGACTCCCCTGGTTGTACGTACCGACAATCCAAACTCGATACCGCGTGCGTTCGTGCTGCAGTATGAAACTTGCACACGGTTTCGAACACACTGTGTGTTTGAAATCATAGCTTTATGGTGCAGTACACGCCGTGTCAAAATTTTGCGCATCGAGCTTGAATTGTGGCTGCTGCAGCTTTGTATTTGTCACATATTTAAAATACACGCGCTTATCTTTCCAGATTGTGTTGTTAGGGTCGTAATTGCACTTAATGTAGTAGGGACTTGTCAACCACTCTGAACTGGACCATCACTTTGAACTTCATTCTGCATTTGACTTCAGGTGAATCGAAGTTGAATGGCTGAGCCTTGTGATTCTCATTGGAGGGTAAGGCACTACTGTAGTCTAGCAACACGAGACCCTCCAGTTACAAACTGGAGCCTCCTAGATATGCAAGTAAAGACAACTGAAAGAACAAAGCAATGATGCCCACTGAAAGCTTAAAGTGTGCTTTCACACTCCATCCCTATACGTGGGAACTGTGATTGGTTGACAGGCGGCTGTAGGGCCGCGGTTTGGCCAATCGTGATGTATCTCTCGTCTTTTTCGTGAATGGACAAGGTACGGAACGATGCTCGAAACGGGAGCTGTTCAGGACCAGGGAAATGACAGCAGCTCCTAATTGCTGGCCTAGCATATTGTGCCACCTACTTTTTAATTTAGAAGAAGGGAAAGGGAAAGTGGGAGATAAGTGGGACATCAATGAGTGGAGTCCCCTGCAGATATTTGCTTTTTACCCCCTGTTGTGTACACAATGAACTGGACACCTGGAAAGATGCACGGTTTCAGCTATGTCCGCTTAAAAACGCAGTAAAAATGCTACTAATTGTTAGTTGGTGATGAAGGAACTGAGATATTGTCCTAGGGAAAGGGGTCTTTGTTGTGTTAAAAGAAATTAACTCGAATTGCAAGAATTGAAACGTCGAGCTCTACAAACATGTAATAAAATTCGAAAACCAAGTAGTCCAAATTAAAGGTGCTTGCTTTGCAAAATATATGGTGAAGAGACCTTGAAAGGGGAAATAAATGTTGACTAACCATGTTTTGTCCTGGGCCTTCTCATTAAGCTCTTTTGGTAGTGGAAATGTATATCTGGACAGTCAATACTTTTTTTTTCTGGGAACATTTTTCTTGAGTGTAGCTTCAATCTACCAATGATACCTTAAAGGAAAGATTGTACCCAAGTAAGTGTGTGCATTTTATGGGATTGTTTTTTTTCCGGAATCTTAGCCATCGGTTGTCTGATGTTTTGAACAAGTGTAGAATCTTTAATTTGATTTACTTGCAAATGGCAGTTTTTTTCTCTCGTGTGACACAATTGCTTTCAAATTATGCTTAATTGCTCGGAATTATATGAAACGACCCATAATTATCTTTAATTTCCTTCAACATGTTAAGTTTTTTCCCCTCCCGTGATGTAAATAAATGAATATGACTGATCTAATTTTCTTGTTTTTGGAAAACTACGCAATGATGGATACGCGGAGAGATGCAGTCGGCACGCTAATGCGATTCTCCCCCTTGAAGTATATTTTCAATGATCAACTTTCACAGATTTTTTTTTCCTGAAGATAATTGCTCCCAAACAAGTTAGGGGGAAAATTAACACTTGTCCGGTTTTCATATGCCGCACCACCAACACTGTTACTGTGGCGACATCATGCGCCCCCTCCCCCTCACACACACACACACACACACACACACACACACACACACACTCCCATCCACCCACCAGCTATCGCATCAATCCAGCAGTCTTGGGCCATTAGCATCGGGATCAGCTATTCCCGACAGGGAACCAGCCCCACCAGAGCACCGGGGTGGTGGTGGTGGGGGGGAGGTGGAGGTGGGGGGGGGGGGGGGGGGAGGCGAGGGCCTCCATTTGGACAATGGAGGCCTCTTCATACGAATTCACTTACAAATCATATTTGATTTCATGCATAATTAGTTTGTCCATCAGAAGGCGCCGGCTCGCCCGCGCGCTGGAAGCGTCGGCTGCGGCGTCGCGGCGGGCTGATTCTGCCGCCTGCGGAAGAGCAGCCGATGTGCGTTAGAAGAATGGCGCGGTTCCGAGCCGCTGCTCAGGATGAGCCGTGGCGTCGTTTCCCGGCCCGGGCCTGGGACCGGCACCTTTTTCAGCGCTATAAGGCGCCCCCCGAACGCTCCAACGTCGGCGCCTTTCAATTTTTAACGGCGCTTCTGCCCCGCGGATTAAACTCGCCGACTTAATTATGTTTTAAAATGATATTTTAATTAAATATCAAGGTAAGCAAAAATGGATTTGAAAATAATTAATCAAACATCAAAAAAAAAAAAATTAAACCCTTTTTTTTTTCTGCTTGAGCAGCAGAAAAGTAAGAAGCCTTATTTGGGTCTCTTAGAGATTCAATCTAATTTAATTCTCTCCCTTCTCTAAATAAACAGTCCTAAAACCTTTTTTCATCTGGGGGAGTAGAGATGATAGGGGTAATCAATATTTCTAGCATTTTAATTAAAACCGTTAGTGGAATAAATCCATTTAATTATCAGTTAATGAAATACAAGGTCATTTACCTGACAGCAACTTTGAAGGTGGCTTACTGGCTGGAATGAGGCACAGCAGCCCAATGTCAGAGCCGTTTAGCTGCTGTCAGTGCTGAGGTTAAAATCCGTTCAGCTGCTTAACCCCTGGAAGTCCAGCAGTCTGCCCTTGTTTACAACCTGCTCTCAACAGAGGGATGAGCATGAAAGGAAAAGAGAGTTCTCGCATCAGAAGAGAGGCCTATATCTCCGGCGTGGTCAAAGCTGGACAAGCCGGCTGAGATACGATCACTGGGAGCGCGCAAACGAAGCCGCGATTAAAAGGGAAGAAAGGGAAGAACCAAAGAACAGGAAACCGGTAGAAATGGTTGTCTGTAGATGACAGTCCTTGAAGCCTAAAAAGAGAGTTGGTTCTTGCTCTGTGGTACCAGATGTTTACGCTCGGCGGGCATTCACAGCCGCGAACGGGTTTTGTTTCCCGAAAATTTGGAACGTCGGGGCTGAGCGTGAAAGCGAGGTTGGGGTTGGACGGGACTGGTTTGAGTGGCGGGTCAGACACCGCCCAGGGACCCCCGAGCGAGATGCTTTACCTAGATTACCCCAGTAAAGAGGCTGATTAATTGACCGGGAGGCACTAGAAACAGGTTCCCCATTCATTACGAAACTTGCTCTGGGGTTGCAGGCGAAACAACAAACAAAAAAAAATAAATCCTGTAAAAGCATCCAGGAACACAAACCCGTAGCACAAGTGTTTCTCCGGAGCTGTGGGGGGGGGGGGGGACAGTGCTGCTTTAACAGCATGGTTTCGACTGCTTGGAACAGATACCGCAAATAATAAATAGAGATACAATGGAGCAGAGAAATCGAATTTAACTTGGCCCAGAGCACTTACCTGGAATGTGTATATAATGTTCCCGGGCATTCGTCATCGCGAGTCGCTCCGGAGTTTTTTGTCCCGCTGCTAATGAAACAGTAAACTCGGCCCTTTGCATCACGTTCCAGCTTTACGCATCGATCTCTGCAATCGCTTCTTTGTCTTATTGCTGAAATCAATTTCCTCCCGCGGTCGCCGAGAAGAGCGCCGCGCCCTTTTAAAAGCAGTTGCTCCGTGGGTTTTTATTTTATTTTATTTTTTTAGCTCCAGGTCTCCTCACAAGCGTTCGTAATGCCACGCCCATCAAGGCCAGCGGTGTACGTTACGCCGATGTAGAGCGGGCGCGCCGTGCCGTTTTTTCCAAAGTCAAAAAGCGAAACGACGAATCGGACGGCGAATCGGACGGCGAATCGGACGGCAGATCGGAAGAGCGGTTGAGCGGCGAGGGTACCGGCCTCGGTCCACGGTTCGAGGCGCTGCCTTTTGCGCTCTGGAGCCAGATTATTCAGCGCAGACCTGAACGTTCGCTCGATGCATAATCGTGTAAAATGTGAGCTCCTGAATGGATTGATGACCCCTGGATTGATGACAGGTTGACCTTTCGTTGGACGTATCTCCGGTCAACCCAGATGGTTTATTTACATCTGGGCAACATCAATTCTCTCAAGAATATAGTTGATAGATAGAACAAGTAGAGCTAAGGCAACTAATGCTAATGCAAATAGGTTGTTATCAAATAGCATAGTATTAGTATTAATGTAACCTATCTTTGAATGCAAGATGTACTATGGCATATATAGAAAGCCTGTTGAGTATATATAGAAAACTACTATATAGGGTTGTATTTGTCAAAAGTCCAGATCACAAATATAGGCCCATCCCATTACTGTTACCTAAATTCAGGAGAGCATGCATGCCTGTCCTCCAACCACCAGCTTATTTCTTCTTCTCCACACTGCAATCCACCACCCGCAGTTTTATAGAGGGCTGAAGTCTCGTCCACCACAAAGAAGTGAGTGGACCTAGGAAGTGGTTTCAAACACTGGGATTTCCCACAGAGGAAAACTAAAAAAAATCTTATCTTCTCGTGAGAAAACAATTACGCAACCTCTTTCTCCTATCGCATGTCAGTAGATGGTAAAAAAAAATATGTTTTTAATTTTATCCTCTGATTTGCGAAATCGTTAAAAACCTACCCAACAGACATATTTAGGCCATCATGCTCTGGGGCATGATGAGGGCTCGCTGATGTAAATGTCTGTTGCGTAGTTTTTTAACGATATCGTAAATCAGAGGATAACCTATTAAAAATATTATTTTTTACAATTAACTGATATGCGAAACGTGTCATTTGGAGAAAGAGGTTGCATCCTTGTTTGCAGCAAAGAGGGTACAATTGCAGATTAGCAGCCAAGTTAGGTTAGCCAAGTAAGTTAACCTTAGTTTTAACATTTCATCAAAATAATGATAATGATGATGATGATACTGATTATTATTATTATTATTATTATTTTCAGATTAAGATGCAGTAAACAATCACACAACCGTGTGAAATAAAAAAGATTTACAGATTAAATGGCAATTAAAGCATGTGTCTTTAACACATTTTCAAGGTTGGTTAGTGAGGCAGAGAATCTCAAGGGAGACGGTAATGAGGCGTGGGCAGCAGCGAAAGGAGGCGTGGTCACCAAAGTGGTGGCTGTGGGTTTGTGGAGCGGACAGATCTCTCCATGTATCCATCATTCTGAACTTTAAGGACTTCAGGGAGCAGTGAGACACGGTGGAACGCATAGATAAACATGTAGGGTCTCCCCCATGGGCTGCTTTGTGCCACTTTTAAATATTATTGCCAGAATGATTCTAGCAAAGCAGGTTCTATCTGATACCGAAACCTGAAATATATTATTTGAACCATTTTGAAAATGTCAGTATTTATTAGGATTTTTAGAGGTATGGCTAGTCCATCCAGGGACCTGTCTTTTGCGCAAGAACTGAATAGCAGTCAGTTCAGCAGCACTGCTGGGAGAGTGAAACGTGAACGTATTCTACAAACCGAAATCTCGCAGCTTGATCTTGTGCCTGTTTGCTTGTTATTATTTTCTTTACCACAATTCTCTTTGAACATGTAGCTCTTTCATCCAATACCTAAAAGCCATTAATTTATGTTTCCCCCAACTCAAAGGAGGCGAGCTGAGGTAGCTCCGATAGCAGCCTCTACTGATTTAGCATTAAGATCAGATTTTTTATGTTACTTAATTATTTCCTAATTAAAGTTTGCATGTTAATTAAAATGGTGGCTAATGTTAATTACCTATATTAATGGATTCTCGTGTAACACCTGCCTAAAGCGATTGGCTCGGTTTTCAAAATATCTTCATCTGAGCTGTTTGCTGGATGTCGTCTTTTCTTTTTTGAAAAACGCTGTGGAATGGAAGTCGCAGAGGGGGTGCGGTGGGGAGTGGTTACCAGGGAGCCTTCTGCAGCAGGTTGCTGTGAAGTATTTCGACCAGCCATTTTTAACATGATTTACTTCTAAGAAATAGGGGATTGGGGTGGTGCTGGGCAGGGGGTGTGGGGTGGGGGGTGGGGGGTGGGGGGGGGGGGGGTTGTGAAACACAGTGTACCTGCACCTTCAGTAATATTGTATATTTCACGGTGCATGTACTCCCCGTGTGGCCTTGGTTGAAATTCTCTGGTTGACAAATTCTCAGGCAGGAGGGGCGGGGGGTCATTATTCTATCAAAATACAAGAGGAGCACACAATCAATATACCCCCTCCCCAGCCCAAACCCTGAATATTGCCCTCACCTGAGCTGGGTGTCTGTAGCTGTTTAGACTCCTTGGAAGCAGGGATCAGCGATTAAATGTCACCTTTCAGCAACAAAATTAAATAAGAAGCAGCAATTTGGCTCCTAGCAATTGCTAATTTCACGCCCTGATAAATGTTGCAGGAGCTAAACCTTTCAAACTCCCTCAGATATTTCTTAAAGGTGCAGTAGAGAGAGCTGCCTCCCCACTCTCCACTCCTCCTGCCGTCGTCCTGAGTCAAGGGCAAGAGGACGTTCCCCCCCCCCAAAACACATCCTTTAGCTTCCACAGTCATTCCGTGTCCAGGTTGGTCTTTCGGCTCCTGCCTTGTGGATTGGGGGGGGGGGGGGTGAATAAGGAAATGGCTTGGGGGGTGGGGGGGGGGGGTCAACACGCGGTCGCGTTCAGGAAACGCTCGTTCCTCTGACGCTGCTTCGGAGCGCTTCCAAAGTGAGGGAGTGAGTCAAAAGTAAGCGACTCTGCACGGGTCATTACGTCTGAAGTGTCTGGCTCGCTCTGGTGACATGCTGCCTCTCACCACAAAATTAATTCCACTGAATGTTTAATCTCGTCCTGATTGTTGGAGAATTATACTGCCCATCACCAGAGAGAGGGCAAAACCAGGCCATCTACTCCCTCTCTTCCCGCGATTCCGTCTGCCTGCACAAAGTAACAAGGGCAAACTTGTGTGTCCCCATGATTCCTGTAGCGCCACGCGTTACTGACAGTGAAAGACTGGTCAGTTTTTCTTCTACTTCGTCTCGGTTGTTTTCTCCTTTCTCCTGGTGGCCCGGTGCACGGTGTAATACCACAGGTTCGGTAGACCAACCAGATGGTCAGCACTTGAATTCCTTCCATCGTCTCTATTTCCTCTCCTAACTCCAGAAGGTTCTGGTTGGTAACAGGACTTTCATGAATATTCATGAAAAGGCGTGTCCAAGGACAGAACAGGCATTGTCACAACATTACCCAGGCCCCATAAATAGCATCTTATGAATATTCATAAGATGCTGCTTAGATGTTTTAGATTCAGTGCTAGGTTGAGGGAACTTTAAATGTTAAATAAAACGGACCTGGGTCTATAGAATCTGCAGTGGGCTCCAGTAACTCCAGCTGAGGATGTCCTTTGAGTTTCAAACTCCACTTTTTTCCCCCACCGTGCTCATCACTGGTGTCAAACTTCCGATGAATTTTTCCAAACGCTTTCTCACAGCGGGAAGCACCAATCCCAAAGCTCCGTGGATAGTCGCAGAAATGTAATCGAAAATTAACGGTCTCCGGATTTCATTAAATAGCCTTTGACAGAATAAATAAACAAAGGCAAATGAAATCAATCACTCCCTGCAAGCTTTCGCTTGCGAAAGCTCCGATAAGCCCGTGAGAAAGGAGGGTGTTCCTGTCAGACGACGTGCTGTAATAATAACCGTTATTTTTGCCAATAATATCCCAGGGTTCATGTCAAGAGACCACACCACATATTAAACCCAGACTTTATGGCCAGTGATTTGAAAGTAATAGTTTTCAAATGAGTTTCATGTGTCCAATGGCTCCTAGGAGGGTAACTCTCGTGAAATACCCGTTTTTGCTATACAAGTTTCAAATAGAATTGCGCGAGAGTAGATCTTTTTCCCTTACCTTTGTCCGGGAAAACACTTAAGATCTTCGGAGTGGAATTCGTTTATCTTATCGGAGATTATTATTTCGGATGGGCGAATGGTTCCGCTCTGGATGCTCAGTGTTGGGAAGTGCAGCCCAGCTGTCGCGCGCGTAAATTTATGGGATCCTGTAATGGAATCCCGGGCTGTTAGCAACTCCTGCTCAGACCCCACACAATCCCGGTCAAATTTATTTTCCGAGCATGCATCCGCTCCTGTCTGATATAGCCGAGACACACCAGGACGACCCTGATGGGAGAATTTCAAACAAGCCAATGCATGTACAGGGTGTTTTGAACAGGAGGAGTGTGTGGGGGGGGGGGGGGGGGCAGCTGTGGGAAGGCGGTGGGGGTGGGGTGGGGGGTGTGGGGTGGGGGGCGACTTCCCACAGTTTTCAATCTCGCAGCGATGCTTCCTGCATTCAGAAACGATGATAAAGAAATAAACGTTGTGTTATGTCACATTGCTTAAATGTACAGTTTAAGAGGCGTCCTCGTACCAGGCCACAAATCTTTGTATCGTCGACAGTGTTCACCAGAGGCGCATGTTTCTCTTCCTAAATTTATATTGTTCTCCAGCTGTTTCAAATGAGGCCCATATCCTGTTTGCATGGCATCCGCAAAATTCCTTTTCTATTTTTTATTTTTGATCTGGGAAGAAAGGGAGAGAGAAAGGGAAAGCAATTTTGTTTTGATTTTTCAGAGATTCACATAAATTTGCTTTTTGGTTTTATTGGAAACATGTGGCCAGCAAAGAGCCTACGGACCTTCTTGTCTGCTGTTCTGTCCGAAAGCACTTCTCCCCCTACGCCGTCGTCCAATTTAGACGTTGTCAGCAGCAATCCTGACTTCACAGATGTGTTTATATTAAACTTCTGTGTATTTTTATTGAGGAGCCATTTTTGGATTGAAACACTTTACTATTCCTTGCTTGCCGGACCTTCAGAATTGAACTTGCATTGTGATTTGGCTGTCTCCAGCTTCTGTGTGCTGCTGCCTTTTCCGTAATAGTGTTTGCCAATTACCCGCAGTCACCTCACCGTGTGTTTGCTTGTTTTTCAAAGTGCCAAAAAAGGAGCTGTTGATAAGACTGGAGAGAATTGAAAAGCCACTTTCAATCCATTTTGTTCTTAAACAAGGAGAATTTGAGCGTTGGCATCTCAGTGATGGACATTCCAGAAACCATGATAATTCTTGATATGATGCTGACCTTTTAAATGAACCTAAATTGATTGCCAAAAAGCCAGTGAGTTTGTTTGGAAAATTGAAGTTTGTATAGTGACTGGTTTGCCAATGGGGATGCCTAACAAATCGCTGTGCTACCATTGGGCAACTCCTGTCTCCCAAGTATGAAAAGCACTCTTTGAAATACTTTGATGCCAGTACGTTGAATCGCGCATAAGTAGTCTGTATTTGAACATGAGCTGAATTACTCCTGTTTTCCTATTATTCCCTATTTACAAGAATGTAGATATTAGGTTTAAAAACCCAGTATTTTCTCAGTTTTGAGCTCTTTTGGCCTGACCTTCTAGTACATTCCACTTCCCAAGACATAAAAGGCTGTGGTTGCTCTTAATCATGTTGTGTACTTGCATTCACCTCAGATTCCCTCCAGAGTAGCAAGCGTGTGATCAAGAAGATGGGAAGAAAACCTGAAATCTAAACAAACCTGTTACGACTGTAAAATTTCACCTGTTACCCAACCACAAAAACTTAAATTAGGATTTGAGGTTGACTTGAAGTGTCAGTTAAAAACATCTAATGTACATCAGCTTTTTCGTTACTGGTTTGTTGATACTGGTCTATAGTGTAAATTCTCTGAACCACTGGGAATCTTTCGATAGATAGCATTTCCTCTGCATTGTTGCTTGTGGTGTCACTTCTGTTGTTTGTGGTTTGCTGTACCTTATGCGTTTTACTAGCTTTGTGTAATGAGAGTAAACAGTTTTGAAAGCTGACATGAACGGGCTCATCGGTGTCTGTTCACCGGTCAGCACAGCTCGCCCTGACACGGAGGAATGTGAGTCATAGGTGGTATCCGTGTATCATGGCCTGACAGAACTCGAAGGAAGCACCATGTCAGGGTCTTCTAGCCACGGCCTCCAGCGACATAGCAGTATGTGCTGCAGGACTGTGTCTCTGGGCGTGCTCTGGTGAACACTGGCCCGGTTGATGGGTTTCGGGTTCCGTTTGGGCGTTCTGAGGGCGAGCGTGCGTTCGGTTCTCTCGTTTGATTTCTCTTCTCCCTCGTCCTCCTCCTCCTCCCCTCATTGTTTTCGGCCTCTCCTGGGCTGGAGGGGGAATCCGATGCCGAGCTGAGCGTTGCAGTAATCGCCCTCGGAGTGGATATTTGTATGAGGGATAAAAACGCCTCGGAGTTTATCCTTCACTGGGAAATATTGCTCGCTCTGTCTGTCTGATCTTATAAGGCAGTGCTGTTGTATTGACGTTGCTCTGAGAATAAGGAGGGGGGGGGGGTGGGTGGAGCTGGGGGGGGCTGTTTATAGTTTTGGGTATAAATTATTGATGTTTACATTTTATTATCCGGTGGGTTGATATAAGAAAGCTTACAGTAATCAAAACATTCCGCGTGTGAGGCGCGGGGAAGGGGGGAGACAGGTGACGACGGTGCCTATCTCATCCACGCGTGATTGACAGCTCAACCCGTGCACGCACCCCAAGAGACTTTCCAGTTCAAGAACTTTCCGGGGGCTGGTAAATTGGAG
>NC_049201.1:21931020-21941020 GCF_013347855.1 Anguilla anguilla
ATATCCATAAAGCTGTTTCAACGGAATGATTTCGAACTGATGACGGTTTACACCGTGTTAAAAACAAAAAAAAAAAAAAATCCAACCGAGAACATAAAATTTTTTGGATTGGATTATGGGACCTCATGAGAGTTCATCCTAGTTTTATTTTCACATTATATTTATGAGTTAAGTTCCATATGGATTGCTTTTGTGGATCATTTAGTTTATTATTTTTCAAACCGAGTGCACATAACATTAGCTCTACATTCTGTACATTCTCAAATGTTCCACAAAAGGATTCTAAAATACCTCGACTCCGAAACTTGCGTAGCGTCATTTCGTCCTAGCTGTCAATGTGTGCTTACCGTAATATAGTACGGACAGCTTCTCACACATTCTGCCACAGTTGGCAACAGAAAGCAGTCCTCTGTCCAAATGTCGCTTTTCAAGGACGCCGTTGAAGGGCGAAGCGGCTTTATTGCATATTATATTTATTGTTAATTATGTTTATGTTCGGTTACGTTAAATTGAGTCGCGTTTTCGACAGTTGCATAATTTGACGAGGCGGCTCGCGGTTGAAGAGGCTGCCCCATTCTCGGCATGTGCTGATGATGTTGCCCGTGCCCGTGTCCAATGCATTGTGGGTGTTTCTGTCATTAGGGGGAGGTCCAGTGGTGCCATCGCGAGGCTCAGAATGACGCTCTGGACCAGATGGCCCTGAGGCTCAGCAGCCAGCAGTACTGCAGTGGCTCCAAGAGGAAGAAAGAGTTTGCCCAAATGTCGAAGGTCAACCGGATCGGGAGCAACAGGTACCAGCCGCTCGGCCTCAGTTTCCCGTCTGATTTTCCTTGTCTGGCTGACTTCTGTGTGTTATTGTTAGACCACTATAAAACAAAAATTAAAATCAGACCTCACTTATAGATCAAGATGTTCCTGACTAGAAATTTGATCCCACCAATAAATAACAAACAAATTCTTTAGCAAACAGGTCCACTTGGTATTGAAACCGATTCAGTTTTCATTTATGTACCAGTGTATTTCAAATAGTACCAAAAAAATTAAAAGCGTAAAACTGTCATCAAAATGACTGAAGTCACTGGTATTACCTGGGGGACATGGTTGAGGTTGGGAGAGCCGCCTCCTTCACAATGCTTTAAACGGCATCATAATTACACCATTACAGCACAACAGAATGTTTATTCTGAGGCCAGTCACTCTTCCATAGTTGTTTCCAGATACAACTTTATAACCAGAAGTGCCTCAAAACCATTATAAATCTCATATTTCCATAAGCTAGCACATTGACATCCATAATACTGGTTGACGTAGGTAATCATGCTGGCAATAAGGAACATAGGCACGCAGGGGGACCTTATCCTGCCAGGACTGGGTAAACGTAGCTCGTCATCCGAGCACATAACAGCTCGATGAGAACTGCGCACGTTATGCCGTTGTCATCATGGTAACGCGTTGCACCCTATTTCAAATTTCTGTTGATCTTCACATAATCTAGGCTTCTTCTCCTGTGAACACAGCCAGCACATCCCCCCGAAGAAGCCATGCAAAGCCACCGCCCACGCCCTACGAGCATTAGAGGGGAACTTCACCCTAATTCAATGTTATTATGTTTTATTGATTCCTCCACTGTAGGAAGGTTTAAGAAAAAATAACATTTTTTTGTTGTGGGTGTCTAGACACCTTACCTGCCGTGTCATGCATTCAAAACACAGCTCTTTGACTTCGCTGTTTGTCACCACTACACTGCCTATAATTCCTTAAGCTCATTTTAGTTTGCTTTCTACTTTGTTTTGTTTAGGTTTTTTATAAGTAGCTATAGTGATTGGGTAACGCTTGCTAGATTTGTTTTTCATAGTTAGATACAGGCCCAATCAGGCAAAGACCTAGTCATGGAGCCCTGTGTGAATCCCTGAAAAAGTTGAATGATTGATTGGTATCTGGCTAGACTGTCAGTTTGCTTAATATATCCTTGGTATCCGAAGACTATCAAGGTGACTCAACATTGGCAAAACGTTGGGCGGCCCCTTGGGCGGCTGTCTCTAAAGCCAAACGCAAATCTCTGTGCGGGCTGGGGTGCGGTTCCTCTTCTCTCCCTCTCGCCTTTCTCCCCGTATGAATAGAGTAAAAACACAAAAGGAAGTTAGTCTATCTGCTCTATCTTTAAAAAAAGTATCTGAACATATATATCACTTGTAAATAAACACTAATGTAGCCAGCTATATATCAAGCCTGCTAGCTTACGACATCTGCTCTCTGGAAAGCCCTCTTATTGGCCTAGCTGGCAATTAAAATGGGTTTTTACACTGGCAAAGAAACTTAAGAAGTGGTCTGGAGGTGTGAGCCTCAAAGATGAAATGAAAAAGGTAGAATTTCTCACTGTTTTGTGTTTATAAAGAAATCAAGGGTGGAGTTATGATTCCATGATTGCTGTTTGGGAATTACTATTAGCTATTGGGAGTGGGCTTTTGGCCCTGCAATGTAAAACGTTTCACTTCGACAGATTTCCCCAGGATAGGAAATTCACATCTAGAAAATGTGTATGTTATAAATGTTGAAATTATTTGACCATATTATCAATGGACAAACCAACATACAATAACAGTTTATTTTCGGGTGATGTTCCTTTCAGATAAAAATAAAAATAAGATGAATCTTGTGGCTTGTCACAAATGTGACCCTCTCATTTCTTGAAATAAGTCAGCAGAATGTTTAGGAGCATGATAGGCTATCATTCTTTAATGGAAAATTTGAATATTTTTAGAATACATGTGTTTATTCTTATTCTGTGTCTCATTCTGTATCTATGTGAAGCACATTGAATTCCCCTTGTGTATGAAAGGTGCTATACAAATAAACTTGCTTTGCCCTCCCTTTCCCACTGTTAAAATGATTAATAGGCAGAACAAAAGGGTCTGTGGCTAAGCAGCGAAGCAATTGGACATTAGCAATCTAAGACAGTGACTATAGTCTGACATCTGAAAAGGCCAAGAACACAATATCAGAAATATCATTGTATTTAATACATGTTTCTATATACAGTACCACTGCATTAGAAAAGACCTAACAAAGCAGCCCTAGACCCAGACAATCACATTTTCCTGAAGCTAATGCCTAGACGGTTATTTAGCAGTTCTGAGGCTAAGTTAAAAACCAGGTGCTGATGGTTTGCATCTGTCTATAAATAGTGATGAGCAGAGAATTAGGTCTTTGAATGGCTATTTGTTTGGGGGTCTTCCTTAACTACCTTTTTCTCCTCTGATGCTCTGCATGGACAAATTCTGCAGAGCGAGATTTCCCATTTGGGCTTTAACGATGAGTCAGCACTTTTCATTCGTGTCCCGCGCCACCCCCACCCTCCACACACACACACACACACACACACACACGCACACGCACCCTTGCCCCCGCCCGCGAGTTCTCACCGCAGCGATTCTCGACTCCAGATTTCCGGACTCGACTCTCCTCCCTTGGCTTTGAATCAAGCGTCACTTTAATCCTTTTAAGCCTCTCATTCTAATGATTTATTTTGCGGGAAAACCATAATGATCCTTCTTTGAATTTTAATGATCGCTGCCTGCTCAGGGATTCATTGTTTTGACTCCTTGGCCCTTACCTTTGCCTGGGAACGCGTCTTCGGGGAGGAGCTGTCGAACGGCATAGCCGCTGCCGCCTCTCCCCTCGCCCGTCGCCGCCGCCGTTCGGGCCCGTCGGCTCTCCCGCGCACCCCCCACCCCCCACCCCTTCCCCCCCTCGAGCCGACAAACACGGGACAGTTACCGTTCAAGGAGGAGGAACCGAAAGGAGGATCCCAGTGGGGGGGTGGGAGGATTTTTTCTCGAAATGTAAAGCAAAAAGCCAGAGAAGAAGGGAACGCCAGGTTCCCCACATTAGGGGCGAGGATTAACCCCATAAATTAGCGAGCCCTTTCTGTGAAATGTCACTCCGAGCGAGACGTGAGGACTGTCAATACGGCGCCCAGCCTTTCCCTGTCGTCGCTCCGCGCTCCGCCCCCCCGCTTTCCCGCCATTTTGACGGACGAGGCTTGGCGTACGAGCCGCGCGCGGGCGTTCCCGGGGTGGGCGAGACGGATGTCGGGCTGGGCCCGACGTTCGGACGGTGGGGGGTTGGGGGGTGCCGGGGTCTAATGGGGTGACGGGAACGGTCCCCAGTCTCGTTCGCGGTCTGGAAACCTCGCCCGATAGAGACCGTTCTGCCATTTTAGCGCGGTCGTACCGGAAGGCGGCGAACGTGAGAGCGAGCGGGAGGAAGAGCGTGGCACGCAAAAAAAAAAAAAAAAACGACATGGGGGGGAGCGACGCCAACATTTCAAAAGTGCACGCCGTTTCGCTGATGAATGGATCGCTCTTTCCACGTTCCTTTTGTTTGTTCGGATACCCTGGAAGAACTTGTTTTACAAGCATTTAGTCTCCTATTAGCGGGGGGGGGGGGGGGGGGGGATAAAGGAGGGTGTTATAATGCGCTTGTCGGCTCAGCTTACAAAAAGCATATTCTGCGCCGTAATGAGAGCCGGCTTCGAGCGCTTTCGGGCGACTCTCCTCCTCCGGCTCGCGCATCATATCGCTCCTCGTACTCACGTCTCCTCTGTTTTGTTTTGATCAATGTCTTCCGTGTAACAAATAGGCTGAAATATTCATACTTTTCCCCGACGCCGCTTTGTTTGATCAACGCCCGCTTCGGATTCGCTAACGCGTACGACCGCGCTTCTCGAAATCGCACGTGTGATGCCCAAATAAAATCTCATCTTTCACTTTAGTTAGTGGCAGCGTTAAATTGAAATAAAAAGGGATGTGTTGATATTTTTCCTACTTTGATAGTCATTTATTTAATCTCATTCATGGTTTTTTTTTTTCCTTCAGGGACAGCTCGCCCCGGATAGCTTGCGAACGCGAGGCGAGAAATGGCAATAATCTGACATAACTGCCAAAGTGTCTGAGCCCGTATGAATTCATAACTATCTGCCCCTGATGTTTTAAAGATGTAGCCGCCGCGCAAAGTTGCCGTTAAAAAGAATGACACTAATGTGTATGTGCGAGAAATCCTTCTTGTTCCTTTTATAAATATTTGATGTTATTTCATTTTGGTGCGTGTGGGGGGGAGGGTTGTAATTTAGCTGTTCTTGCTGTGAAAATGTCACTCAGTGTCAGGCGAGGAAGGGGGCGGAGGGGGGGGGACAGGGGGTGTGGAGAGGGGGCGGTCCACCCCCCCCCCCTCCCCCCCCAATCTACTTCACTGAGGCTTGCACACTGTTTTTTCCCTTTTTTCCACAAGCTGGGGCAAGACAGACTTGCCTAGCTCAGTTTACCAATGGTTTTTGAGGATCTTTTCTGTCATGGTAACCAATGTCAGTTCTGCCCTGCTCACAAGCCCATGGTGGGAGGAGTCAGCTTGACTGCATTGTTTTTATGAGCGGTGGAACTAAAAACTAGCCTCACTGGCGTTTGCGGGTGGCACGTTCAGCTGGAGCGCTAGCCACTGGTGCTGCAGCTCGAGAGCTCCCACAAAGCAACGCCCGGTTGGCCACTGCGTTCCTCAGGGAGGGAGGTGTTTCCTCATCTCACTGCACAACAGTGACCCCTCTGGTTACTTGGGTAACTGCGGCCTGCGTGCACCAGCTGCATATGTAGGGCACTCTCCCTCAGTGGCTGTGCAGCTGCAGTATTATAGGTGGTGACAACTGGCTACAGGCAATTTGGGGTTGCTGCTTACCTGTCTGCGTTCTCCTGAACTGACTGAGGAGATCACAGCCATGGGGCAGTCAGACAAAGAAAACTGAGGATTAGACTTTGTTTTAAAAAGCAGGGAAAGCAGTTAGGGCATTAAAAAAAAAATTAGCTGTTGAATTTGTTCTTATGTGTGGTATAACTTTGGTCTCTTCTTGTCTCTTTTTCCATAGTCTGCAGGACTTTGAGTCAGAGTACCAGGAGCTCTGGGATTGGCTGATGGACATGGAGTCCATCGTGACGGACAGCCACGAGCTGATGATGTCAGAGGAGCAGCAGCAGCATCTGTACAAGGTTAGCCCGGCTCGGAGAATCCAATCGTCCCCACGGAGGACGCCAACCCGATAAGGGTGTGCATTGGAACCCCCCCCCCCCCCCCATTTCCCACGCACACACCCCCAGCCCCCTCTCAGGCTCCCCGTTCCCCCTCTTCCGCCCCCTCCACGAATGCCAGAAATCTCCCTCTCTCTCTCTCTCTCGTTCCATTAGGTGCGATTTCTCTGTAAAAGAACAAACGCTTTCCCCAGATGAGTGGGAACTAACAACGGACAGACATTAATAAACAGACTGCCGTCAAACGAGTGGCAGTGTGTTCAGTGACTTCAGCCTTTTGGCTGATCGCTCCGTCCTTCAGACGCTCCCCGAGAAGAAGCAAAGGAACGGGGGGGGGGGGGGGGGGGGGAGAGAAAAAAAGGGACAGAATGGGGGGAGGGGGGGGAAAGGGGGGAGACAGATTTCCCCCTTTTTCTGCTTTACAGCTTCCTCGATGGGCGCCTCGTCTCAATGAATTTTTATTAGTGATAGATAAAAACAGGCCATATTGCGTTAAGTCAATATGTTTGTTCATGATTAAAACAAACTGATTCGGGGCTCCGATATTGATTTCATTCCCTCCTCCCCTAATAAATATGTACTGCACTGCTTGTTTGTTATCAATTTTTTCCCCCTCTATTTCTAGCTCACTTTTTTCTTTTTTTTTTTATCTGGCTTTAACATTGAATTGATTGAAAATGGGAATTTTGGAGGTCCTTTGGCTGGCAGGGTGTTATTTGCGAAGGCGGTGGGATTTTATCATGGGCTGGGAGGCACGAGCAGTAAATCAAGCTCATTTAGGCTATTTTTATTGTACTGATTCTGACACGCGTCATCCTTGAATTGCTTTGAGCATATGGCATATTTCAAAAGAGCAGATTGCGAATCATAAAGAAATAAAATTAATAACCACCTTCAGAACTGGAAACAACATAATGACAAGACACGGCAACCCTCTGGCTCTCCCCCCCCCACCGCACCCCCCCCCCCCCCACACCCCCCACCTCCTCCACGGGCGTTTTCATTTCCAAACCACAGGGGTCGCAGTCAAGGTCAAAACTAATCTTCTCCCTCATCTTGCATATTGACCTCGCCATTAGTCATTTTTTAAGTGATAAAGTCAGAAATATCAAACCGATTCTTTGTCTTTTAAAGGCTGTTTTCGGGGGTTCCACAGAAACAGCATCCCTCCCCCCCCCCCCCATTTACAGCCGAATGGGACACAGGTGAAATGCGCTCAGCTCAGAGCAAGCAGCCTAGCGTTTAAGATGTGCGCAAAATAATTTTGAAAAAAGTCTAAAGGCAATTGCTTGGATGGCCATCTCTCTTTATCCATTGGTTAAACAGCCCACCGTTGTTGATACGGCTTGCGGATGTGTCTTTGCGATGGACCGGAATGAACGTTACCTGCGTCCTTCCTGCTTTTACGAGTTTTACATCCCCCCCTCCGCCACGCCACCTGTAGTCCTTCCGCCCCGACGCTTTAGCGTCGAAACTCCGGGAGGCGGAATCGGCCCTTCGCCCGAAAAAAAGCCCCCCCCCCCCCCCCCCCAGTCGCAGGGAAGACGTCGATGCCTCGTCAGGACCCGGATCGCTTCTTAGCGATTCCTGACAGCCGGAATAAATTTCGGCTTAATCTGCCCTGATCTGACGCCTGGCTGATCAAAGCGCCACTTCTTCCGAATATTCCCCCCCCCCCCCCCCCCCGTCTCCGCTGGATTGAAACCCCGCTCGGCGGGCCCATTTTGTTTTTCACTGAAGTTTTTTTTTTTTAATGGTCTTTTTTTCTCTCTCTCTCTTTCGCTCTCTCTCTCTCTTTTTTAATGCATGGTACACCTTCTGAACGTTTCTCTGTTTCCCCACCAGAGATCTCTTTCTGCCCCCCCCCCCGCCCCCCCTCAATCCCATGTTTATAAATCATGCATTAAAAGATTGGCTCTTTATTAGCGGCCTCTCGGGCGGGTTCTCTGGCCGACGCGGCGGAGACGTCGTGTTTGGATTCCCCTTCAAAGGGGCATTATTTACGCGCGGCGCGCGGCGCGCCCGAGACGGAGCTAACGCTAACTTCACACGCCTTATTCTGCCGGGTTTCATTATGCTGCGGCTTCCGCGTTCTCCCTTTTTCCGGCTCTGTTGAATTGCCAGAAGATGCCCCAGTCAGAAGTGTTTGATAGGATAGCATGTCGTATGTGAGGCAGATATGTGGGCTCTGCTTTGGCTCTCAGATAGGACACTATTGCTATTGAACCGATCAGCTACGTGCCTCAGCTTGATCTGCCTTAATTAAAATCTCCGGTTTGGGATCTGCGAGAGAAAAGATTGTGCGATGTTGTGCGTTGGAAGCTGCTCTGCCCGAGGGTATTTGCAATGTAAATGTCGTAAATTGGTGTCTGTCTGCTTGCAAATGCACTGTAGACAGTGTCGCTGAGATCAGTGTCAGACAGAGGGTGTGGCCACGTGTGTGAGGGATAAAGCTGCTCTGAGATCAGTGTCAGATAGGGGGTGTGGGATAAAGCTGTACTGAGGTCAGTGACAGACAAGGGGTGTGGCCTTGTGTGTGAGGAATAAAGCTGAGCGTATGAAAGGGACAGCGCTGTACTGAGGTCAGTCTCGGACAGGGGGAGGGAGAGCGTATGAAAGGGACGGCGCTGTACTGAGGTCAGTCTCGGACAGGGGGAGGGAGAGCGTATGAAAGGGACGGCGCTGTACTGAGGTCAGTGACAGACAGGGGGAGGGAGAGCGTATGAAAGGGACGGCGCTGTACTGAGGTCAGTCTCGGACAGGGGGAGGGAGAGCGTATGAAAGGGACGGCGCTGTACTGAGGTCAGTCTCAGACGGGGGGAGGGAGAGCGTATGAAAGGGACGGCGCTGTACTGAGGTCAGTCTCAGACGGGGGGAGGGAGAGCGTATGAAAGGGACGGCGCTGTACTGAGGTCAGTCTCAGACGGGGGGAGGGAGAGCGTATGAAAGGGACGGCGCTGTACTGAGGTCAGTCTCGGACAGGGGGAGGGAGAGCGTATGAAAGGGACGGCGCTGTACTGAGGTCAGTCTCGGACAGGGGGAGGGAGAGCGTATGAAAGGGACGGCGCTGTACTGAGGTCAGTCTCAGACAGGGGGAGGGAGAGCGTATGAAAGGGACGGCGCTGTACTGAGGTCAGTCTCGGACAGGGGGAGGGAGAGCGTATGAAAGGGACGGCGCTGTACTGAGGTCAGTCAGACAGGGGGAGGGAGAGCGTATGAAAGGGACGGCGCTGTACTGAGGTCAGTCTCGGACAGGGGGAGGGAGAGCGTATGAAAGGGACGGCGCTGTACTGAGGTCAGTCTCAGACGGGGGGAGGGAGAGCGTATGAAAGGGACGGCGCTGTACTGAGGTCAGTCTCGGGCGGGGGGAGGGAGAGCGTATGAAAGGGACGGCGCTGTACTGAGGTCAGTCTCGGACAGGGGGAGGGAGAGCGTATAAAAGGGACAGCGCTGTACTGAGGTCAGTCTCAGACGGGGGGAGGGAGAGCGTATGAAAGGGACGGCGCTGTACTGAGGTCAGTCTCGGACAGGGGGAGGGAGAGCGTATGAAAGGGACAGCACTGTACTGAGGTCAGTCGGACAGGGGGAGGGAGAGCGTATGAAAGGGACGGCGCTGTACTGAGGTCAGTCAGACAGGGGGAGGGAGAGCGTATGAAAGGGACGGCGCTGTACTGAGGTCAGTCTCGGACAGGGGGAGGGAGAGCGTATGAAAGGGACGGTGCTGTACTGAGATCAGTGTCAGACAGGGGGAGGGAGAGCGTATGAAAGGGACGGCGCTGTACTGAGGTCAGTCTCGGACAGGGGGAGGGAGAGCGTATGAAAGGGACGGCGCTGTACTGAGGTCAGTCTCGGACAGGGGGAGGGAGAGCGTATGAAAGGGACAGCGCTGTACTGAGGTCAGTCTCGGACAGGGGGAGGGAGAGCGT
>NC_049201.1:21946020-21951020 GCF_013347855.1 Anguilla anguilla
GAGAGAGAGAGAGAGAGAGAGAGAGAGACGCCAGCGCCGGGACGCTGGTCATCGATCGCCCGCGCCGTTTGATTCGCCGGAGTTAAGTTGGACGTCGCCATGACGACGCTTGAGAGGGCGGGTTCGGGCATTAGGGTCCGTTTCGTCTCGAGGGGAGGGCCGGCCGCTCGCCGGAGAGGGTGACGACTGCGCCATTTCAACGTTTAAAAAAAAGAAGAGAAAAAAAGGCCATCGACGGAAGAGTTTTATGAAAGCGAAGGACGGGGGGGCTTGAAGGAGGGTGCGGGGGGAGAGGGGGCGTCGGGGGGGGGCGGAGGGGCCCGGGGGCTTCTGAAGGGGTTTTTTTTGTGTCCGTGAGAGAGGCGGTCCTGATGAGCCCTCTGAACGTCCCCGGGCCCTAAAGACTCTTGAGGACCCCCTCGCACGGGTTTCCACAAGGCTCTCATTTCGTCTGCGAGGGCTTCGGACGGAGAGCGCAAAAAAACGAAACGAAACAAAACAAAAAAAACAGGAAGACCTGGTGCTGGGGATGCAGCCAATCCCCTTTTCCTAAAACCGCATGACAAGAGTGGAAACAGACCCCCTGGACGCACGCGAGGCCAACCGGATGAAAGGCTGGTTTGAAGGGCCCGGTCCCCCAGGTTAGTCTCTTAACAAACGGGTGAGAACGGTAAATAATTCACACCGGCTGCGTTTACAGAGCTCTGCATAGCCTTCAGCGCTGGAGGGGGGGGGCTGGGAAGGCTGGCCTTCTTTGATGTGATTGAATGTAACGCCCCTGCTTGACCACCAGAGGGCTCACAGAGACTGAAGGCAGCTTAGAGACTGAGTAATGTGAGGGGGGGGTAGCGGTGGGGGGGGGGTGAAAGAGGCTCCCTCACAGAGTTGTCGGAAGCAGCCGAGTTTGTTTCTGTCACCACACTGTGACAGTCCCGCTGCATCGCAAGGCGTCCCACTCCCAGATCCCCCCCTCATTCCTTAACTCACACAGGCCACTCGATACAGTTTCCCTAATCCGGGTTGCCAGATTGGTCTGGTGGCAATGGATCTAACTGCTAGCGGTAAGCTGCAGCTGTACTGTGTTATACGTAACCACCCTTTACGTTGCAGACAGCTACATGTTAACATTATGGGGCAGCTGACGGCAATAGGCACCTGTCACCGATCACGGCCCTGCGGCTAATAGAAGCGGTATTGCGTTAGCCGCGCGCGGTCGGCCTAGCGCGAGCACAGCCACGCGCGGGCTGTCAGATTCTCCCAGACACCCCTCATTTGTACATTGTTTGCATTACATGCCACCATTGGCCAGACATGCTGAAATTTCCCATCTCAGAACCCACAGCGTTTGGTTTGGGGGGTGGGGGGCGTATAAGGGGCGGGCAGGGGGAGGAGGGGGGAGGGCGGGGGTGCGGTGTTACCCAGTTAAGGGCATGTAAACCCTCGGGAGGTGAATTTTTAAATATAGGGATATTTTGTTGTCAGCACTTCTGACGGAGGCCCATTATGCCATATGCATAATTCAAAAACACAAATATCGTTGTTGACACGAGCAAAGGCATATCATTTACAAGTCTGCCTCTGTCTGGAGGGGCTAAATTCAGGGCTGGGAATTAGTGGGGGGAAATAAATTAATAAAAGCCGGGGCCCGAGCTCTCGCATGTTGATAAATTGTTCGGCGGGACGGCGGCCCCCAGCCAGCGGAAATCGCGGGAATCATCGCTTCGGATATGTATCACACGCAAAAAAAAAGAGAAAGCGGCTTTTCTCCCCCCCTCAAAGTTTAATCTCATGTAAAAAAAAAAGAAAAAGAAAAAAGGATCGTGTATTCCGCCCGTACTCGGTTCGAAACGAGAGCGTTTGAAATTGAAGGGCCGTTGATTGGTCGGTAATGGCGGCGCGGACCGGCAGCCAGATTGGATTGATATGCTGATGACATCGGGAGAGGTGCCTGGCCGCCCTCTCGCGCTGGAGCGCGGCGGCGGAGAGGGAGCCCCGGAGAACGCTCGCGGGGGCATGAGAGCGGCGCTCTCGCCCCGCCGCGTCTCGCCCGACGCGCTCTCACCCGCCACTTTACACGGTCTGCGCGAGGTTAGAAAATACCCCCGTCCGGCCCGCGGCTGGAAAGCGATGCACAACATGTTTAGACGGCCAGGAAGTGCCTCTCTGATTATCGTGAATGTGGCAGAGACTGCCTTTTATTCGTAGTAGCCCTAAACGGTGAAAGTGCAGAAACTACGATGTTAAATAAAGTAGATAGTAAACAAACATGTTTAGTCATTAATTATCTTTGTACTCTTCGTGCAAGTCCATCTTTAAATCAATCGATCAATCAAGCTTTATTTATAGAGCACATTTCATACAAATTTATACAAATTCATACAATGTGCTGAACACACACACAACAAAAAGAAGATAACATTTTTTTAAGAAAACATAAAAGTACAATGAAATGAAAAAAGGAAGGAACATAAGAATCCGGTAATCTATAAAAGTCATATTAAAAAATTAAATAAATAAGTTAAATAATAATTTTAAAAGAATACGGATTCACTAAGTAAAAGCAATGCTTTTACCTCAAAAGGGTTTCTTTAACCTTAAAAAGGCTGCTTTATCATCTGTTTGCGGGTGTTATTTTGGTCTTGGTATAAGGCTGGCATGTGTATAAGTTTCTCAAGAATTGGGAGAGCGCAGACAGCCAATGAAACGGAGGGTGGTGGGGGGGGGGGGGGAGTAAAGCCTTGTGAACGATGGATCCATTTTTCCCATCTAACCGAGCAGCGCGTTGCCAAAATGTGACCCTCTCCCTGGTGCCAGGAGACGAGATGAGACCGGTTCGATGGCGTTTAGGAGCGCCGCCGCTGCGGATTCCAGCCCGGCCGCGTTTCGGCACGTCTCGCCGCCCGTCATGGCGGGACCATTCGCGGACCGCGGCGGACGGGGCGGGCGGACGAGGGAGAGCATCGGCCGAATCTCAGCCCCCCTCTCGGCGGTCCCCCCCCCCCCCCGGGCTCCTTTTGGTGCGTGCGGAGCTTTGGAGTGGTGGGAGAGGAATGTGAGGAGGACAGAGTTCCCAGAATCCTCGCTGCTGGCCGTGACCCCCCGGCGATCCGTTTGTCCGCACGTTGGCAACGGCAGCGCGCTCTGCTTGTGTGCGTTCATTGTGCCTCCGACTGACGCACTCACTACTCTGTGTGTGTGTGTGTGTGTGTGTGCGCGCGCCTGTGCATGTGTGTGCTTGTATGTGTGCGTATGGTAACTAGGATGCAACATTCAGATGTGCATTTGTGTATACACACTGTTCTTTTGTGTGTACACTCATTACCTCTTCAGTCAATCAATCTCCTTTTTCACACACACACACACACACACACACACACACACACACACACGCACACACACACGTGCCAAATCTTGTCCGTACTCCATCCAAATAGGATGAACGATATATATATATAGGCCTGTATGTATTTTTTTCTTTAAACGTCCATTAATCACTTCGTCGCAGTTATAAATATTGTAATGATGCGGTGTATCATGGAACAAAGCCCATTTGAGCTTCTCCTCGTGTTGAGCCAGCCCTCCCCGTCTGAGCAGAGAGCACGTCAGCTTGTTTACTTATTATGGTAAAGCTCCACACACACGCCGGAGTGCGAATCAATATGCCGAGAGAGGCAGTGGGAGGCGTGATCCGTCTCCGTGGCAGTTTGGAGGAGGCGGGGGCCGGGGAGGAGAGGTCGGGAGAGGAGGGGGGGTGGGGGAGGGGGAGTGGGGGGGGGGGGGCAAGTCGCTCCTATTGGGAGGACGGGGGCCGGTCACTTCACCTCCCAGCCGGACTGGGATTGGCCGCCCGGCCCCGTGGCACGGGCCCTGCTTCGGGGATAATCCCTTCCCCTGCGCTTTCTTGGCCAGGGTCATGCTTCTGAGACATGCTAGCGGCTTACGTCCGCGCCGGCCGCTGCCATTTCCCAGCAATCAGGCTACAGGGCGGCTTCAGCGCTCCGCCTGGGCCAGCATTGTGGGGAAGTGTATTACAGCAAGAGAACGGCATACAGGGACTAGGGATGGGGTTGTGTGTGTGGGTGTGCGTGTATGTGTGTGAGGTGTATGTGTGTGCGTGGTGTGTGTGTGTGTGTGTGTGCGTGTGTGTGTGTGTGTGTGTGTGTGTGTGTGTGTGTGGTGTGTGTGTATGTGTGTGTGTGTGTGTGTGTGTGGTGTGTGTATGTGTGTGTGTGTGTGTGTGGTGTGTGTGTGTGGTGTGTGTATGGGTGTGTGTGTGTGTGTGTGTGTGTGGTGTGTGTGTGGGTGTGTGTGGGTGTGAGAGGGAGGAAGCTCAAAAGCTCCGAATGTGAACAAACTGTGCCACAGTGCTAACCTCAAGTAAATGGAAGGACATTCAGGGACGCAAGGAGAGAGGACACAGTGCACTGTTGTACGGGCGAATTAGAGGGTGTATTGAGGTTCTTTTTCTCCCCTCTGGAGAAGGCTTTTAGGCAGAAGGCTTCTTTCCGAGGCCATTCTAACGCAGTGATGGACTCTCGGGGTCTTTGTTAATTATCCGACAGAAGTAAATGATTCTGCTGAATGGTGAGGCGGCCATGTTGTTCTGGCTTCCTTTTTTTAATTGGCTGTGCATCAAGTTCTGTGTGCGTCCTCCGCGGAAGCGTTTTTCCTGCAGCAACCTTGTGCACTCCCCCAAAAAAAAAAAGATATATATATATATATGTAGTATTCATGCACTTATAATTCACTTCTGAAACTTGAGTTTGTTCTGAAAACTGCCTTGAACCAAAATCAAAATAACCACCCCTAAATCCCCCCCCCCCAAACCATGCGCACACAACCACAACTACCCCCACGTTCAGGGAGGGCACGGGCATTTCAGTTCTTAAGCCCATCCCAAGGTCATGTCAAGGTCAGTCAGTAGAGCTGTCGGTTACACGTCCTTCAGCTTCGTGGCCCCGCCCCCCCCAGAGGGGAGGGAGGGGCTGTCACTTCTCGAG